>NC_139623.1:58858264-59030764 GCF_964638095.1 Poromitra crassiceps
CAACTAACCCCTGAAGCGATAGGGTTGAGTTTATGTTATATGGGGTAGGCAGAGGGGATGCTCAGAGGCTGTCTTATGCCTGATGTGCGCAAGTGAGGTCAATACTCTGCATTTTTTGTTTACCGTGGGCTGATTTTGTGCTTATTCTATGATGGCAGCACTGAGTGACTTCTTTGACAATCCGTCAGAGGATTTCTTAGATCAGTGCACAAGAGAACAATTAGTGAAAATAGCTGAGCATTATAATATAGCTGTGGGTGACAAAAGGTTAAAAGAAATTGTTAAGGCTATTCTAAAAGCAAATTTGTCTGAAATGAAAATTTTGAAAACATTACCAGCTGCTACTGCTAGTGTGGATGGGGCTCCTGGCGTTCAGGCCCCGTTTTCTGATTTGGCCTTGAATTTTGAGCAACAGAAAGAAATGTTGAAGTTGCGTATTGGAGACAGAGCGACAGCTGGAGTTGGAATGGATAAGGCAGCAAACAGAAATGGCCAAGGTGCAGGTGGAAATGGAGAAATTGCAGCTAATTAAGGATGGTAAATTGGTTGAGGTTTCGGAGTTGGAAACGGGGTGATAGACCTTAGCTTGAGTTTGCGCGTGATTTGGGAAGCCATTTCAACCGATGGTGTTCTGCATCAGATGTGGCAGATTTCAACGGTCTCTGTAACTTGATTGTGCTTGAGCAGTTCAAAAACTCAGTCCCAGAGCGAGTGGCAATGTATCTGAGTGAGAAGAAAGTAAAAACTGCTACAGAAGCTGCTGCGCTGGCAGATGATTATCCATTGACGCACAGGAGTAACACAGGTGGGGAGAACCGTGTGAATGTCAGAGGAGGGCATTTCTCTGGGCATTCTGTTGGAAACGTTTCTTTACGGGGGCACGGTGGCTCAGTGGTAGAGCTGTCGCCTCGCAGTCAGAAGGTCCTGAGTTCGATTCTCGCCTGGGACACTGTGGGCGCTGTGGTTGTGTTCCCCCCCATATCTTCAGTGCCTACTGCCCAGATGGGGTATCTTGTCGTAAGGGCCTTTCTGTCTGTGTGGAGTTTGCATGTTCTCCCCATGCTCCCCCAGGGGGGTTCCTCCATATATAACCCCCCCCCCCCCCCCCCCCCATTAAAAACATGCAGAAGATCAGATCGTCATCGTCATCTGACCAGTGACGACAACATCCGAAGTCGGTCCCCGGGCGCTGTACGAGAAAAAGCGACCACTGCTCCTGGCCTGCCCCCCGGAGGAAAGGACAAAGCCAGGATGGGTTAAATGCAGAGGACAAATTTCACCGGCCACCGTCAGCATGTGTGTGTTGTGGCCCTCCGTGCATGTGTTGATTGTAATCGTGTGACAATAAAGACGGGCTTGTCTGTCTGAAATCGTGTTTTAGAATCGGAGCATAAAGTGGGCCGTGATGTGCCCGATGCGGATAAAGTGTGTAATTTCTGCTATAAAAAAGGTAACTGGAAGCGTAACTGCGCTGCGCTCCAGGCATGCAATAAGAACAGTGGAGACTTAAAACCAGTGGCTTGTGCGGCGCCAGTGTCCTGTTCGAATAAACAGCCGAGTGGGAAAGTTCCATCTGTCAATTCTAAGCCTGACTAAAGTTCTTGTAACTGGCCTTTTATTTCAAAAGGACATGTGTCTCTGGTCGGTGGCAATGTAAAGGTGCCAGTCACCATTTTACGCGATACAGGCGCGTTTGATTCCTTTATCTTAATGTCGGCACTCCCGCTTTCCGAGGAAAGTGACACGGGCTCTTTCATACCTGTGTTGGGCATGGGCATGTCTGTGTTTCATGTGCCAGTGCATAAACTTGTCCTCCATTCACAGTTGTTCAAAGGAGAGGTAAAAATGGCTGTGCGCCCAGCTCTGCCGATTGATGGAGTGATACTGATTTTGGGGAATTGTCACAACTCCACCTATAACTCTGCCTGTGACGCCACCGTCTGCTTTTGGGTTTTTCTGGCTCAAAGCCTGACAGGAATGATGTGGCGGGGGGGCGGGGGCATGTGTGGGCTGAGCAGCCTGACCCGGTGCTTGTCTCAGTACCACCTGGCAGTAGTGGCCCGGATGAAAGCGAGAAGCAGTTTCCCGAAGCGTTCAGGGCGTGCGCTGTGACGCACGCAATGAGGGCTAAGTTGGAGACTGCAAAAGCAGAAGTGGGGGCCAAAGATTTGTGTAAAGTCTTGCTGCCTAATACACACCTTGTCTATTTCCCATAGTGAGCTCGTGCCTGAGCAAGGAACGGATCCCACGCTGAAGGAACTGTTCCAGTCTGTTCTTTCAGCAGAGGATGTGAAATATCTGGCTCAGGGGTACTTTATTCAAAACGAGGTGCTGGTAAGAAAGTGGGTGCCACATGGTGAGGGGTTTGTGGGGGACCCTATTTATCAAATTGTTGTCCCATCTGAATTCCGTGAGTTGGTGCTGCGTGTCACCGGACACATGGGTGTGGGCAAAACCTAGGATACATGCCATACATGTCAATTAACCGGTAAGCCAAATCAAACTGTCAAAGTGGCGCATCTGTACCCTATTCCGGCTGTTAGTCAGCACCTCATTATTGATTGTGATTGATTGCCCTCTGCCTGAGTCCCGGTCTGGTGCACTGTATTTGCTGACTGGCATGTGTCAGAGTACTAGATACCCGGTGGCTTATCCGTTACGCACACTGACTGCAAAGGCCGTGGTGCGCTCTCGATGGCGGGCGCGGTGTTCGATGGCCTAGAGGTCACTGCGTCTACACGCACAGTGACCGTCGGGCAGCACCCGTCAAGGTCACCCTGTGATGCCGGTGCTTGTCCGGGTTCAGGCGGTGACTGAGGAACCAGATCTGATATATGACATATATGATATGACAACATATATATATATATATATATATATATATATATATGAATATGCGGATAGTCTTGTCATCCTCCCGGCCTGACACCGAGTGCACTGGCGAGGGGGCCCGTCCCTGTCCATAGCTTAGAGAGGCGGGTTCGCAAACACAGCCTGACTAGCAACAGGGGAAAGAAAAAAACTTGCTAACCCATCCGGGAAGCGAGCGAGGCAAGCCCCAACTAACGGACTAACGGTGCCCAAGCAACAGCTAACGAGCCTAGCGTAATGTCTAACCTAAGCTTAACGGTGCACACAAGCAACAGTTACAGTAAGCATAACAATTCTACCACGTTTAACAAGGGGAAGCCGCCTCAGCACGGCACTGGCCACACTGACGGAACGGCACGTTCTTGTCCATAGCTGGGTAAGGCGGGTCCGAAGACACAGCCTGACTAGCACAGGGGCGACGAAGAAAGAAGAAGAAGAAGAAGAAGAAGAAAACCACGAATGAGCCGGCTAACAGCACAGTTAGCAACCTAGGGAATAACTAGCTAACCACAGCTAACGGTGCACAGCAACAGTTACAATGAGGCTAGCGTGACAATCCTACCCTGTCAGTGGAGCTAGGTAATATAAGGCAAGCTCGCTAAGTTAGCAATACGCTCTGTGGCCTGAGCAAGGGCTCGGCCTATGGTGGGCATGCCACCGGGAGGTGGCGCACCGACATGGAGAGTGCGCCACACTTGCGACAGAAGTGTGGGTCCGCCAAAGCACGATTGGCATGCTCCGGCCCCAGACAGAACATGCACAGATTGTGTGAGTCGTCCGTAGCCATCTCAGCACGGCATCGGCTGCACTGACGGAACGGTGCGTTCGCATCAATAGCTGGGCGAGGCGGGTCCGTGGACACAGCCTGGCTAGCGAGGGCGAAGTAAAAAAGCCACAAACGATTTTTGGCTAGCAAACCTAGCGAAGCAGGCTAACAAGCTACGGTGCAAAGCAACAGTACAAGCACTAAGCAGGCAGTGCTAAGCTAGCTAATACACGACCCCGGCCGGGGAAGCAATTAGCTTAGGCTAGCGTAACTCAACAGCTAACACCTAGCCACAGGCTGGCCAGCAAGAGAGACTACCAACCTAGCAGTTTAAACATGAGGGAAAAATTCTTACATGGAGCTTTTCGCAGTGAGCCCCGCGGTTCCTGGCGAAGAGGGCCGGTTCAACACAGTCCTCGTCCGCCGCTCCCGTTGGGGTTGATGGAACACAAGGAGACGGGTGTCACTACTGGCTAAGAACTAACCGCAAGCTAGCGAGGGTCAAGAGAACAGACACGTCTGTATGGGCTGCTGGACAAAAGCAAAGTGACGATATGGCAAGATGGAGCGGGCGTGACGTGGTGGTCACGGGGCGGAGCGGGTGACAGCGCCAATGCCATTTGCCAATGACACCTTCAGGCGCAATGGGTGGTTTTTTACATCCATGCCCCCATAGTTAGAACATTTAGGATGTACACCATAGATATATATAAAGGCTAGATGGCTTAAGGCGGAGTCACCAGCGTCGTTGAACGGCCGCCATCTTGCCACAGTTAGCTTTCTGGTACGTTCTATGGTAGCTGTTGGAGGGTGAGTGACCTGCACAGACAAAAATACTCATAACTCGCTGAAATCTTGATGGATTTACAAACGGTTTGGTTTATTACAAGCATATTCCGTTCCCGAGATACGGCCCAAAAAAAAAACTAAAAACTAAAAACACTATTTTTTTGATGGGCTCCAAATTACACCAAAATTAAACCGAAGCATCTATGCCATGAGAGGGATTCAGGCACAAAGTTTCATGCAGTTTCATCCATTTTCCTAGGAGTTATGATCATCTGATGTTGCCGACAACAGATAATACTACAACAGATGCGCATAACTCCTAGGAAAATGGATGAAACTGCATGAAACTGGGTGCGCGAATTCATCTCATGATGATGATGCTTCGGTTTAAGTTTGGTGTAATTTGGAGCCAAAAATAATAATAAAATGTTAGCGTTTTTTTAACCCATAGATATTGTAACGAATCAGGTATTCGTCCAAGGAACCGGAGACTTGAAGTTGGTACAGGCTTTTATTCTGTGGCTTCACATCAGCTCCCAGCGGTAGCTTCGCTGCTAGCTCTACACACACGTCCAGTCAACGCTCTCTCCCAGCTTGACTGACCATGCCTCAGACATGATGGTCACATACACCCCGTTCCCCCCAGGAACAACCCCCACACATCAGTTCCTAGCTAAACACGGAAACACCCCAATACACGTCAAACCCCGGATCGCTACAATATATATAAAGCTGAGCTCCCTGTGGCAAGATGGCCGCCATGCGACGACGTCGCTCTCCATTGGCCGGCAGCGCGGGTAAGCTATCTAGCCTTTATATATATCTATGATGTACACAGCCAGGCAAGGGGCGTGTTTGCAGGTGTGACATCACTTGGTCACATGGACCGATCATGACCCTCGCAGATATGTCAAGCATAATTTGCGCTTTATACTTCACAAAGCCACCAACCAGTGTACATTCATTTGTTTGTGATTTCACCAATTAGAGATAGAGGTTCAAGACTTCTAGCATGTGGAGACAGTCACATAACATGAAGCCTCGAGCCATAACTGTCAGCATAAGAGACAAACCCTGGCAGAGTCTATGGCTTTACCAAGAGAAAATATGAGAGGGGAAAAAGAAAAGGGGAGCCAAAGTGGATGCATTAATCACTCTGTCGCTCCTCTCTCTTTCTCTGGCCGCGTGCCTTCCGAGACGCTTTAGTCTCGATGATCCGCTGAGCGTTGCTTTAATCACATCTTCGTGGGTCTCCACTTTTTAATTAAGGCCCGTGTTTCAGCTCATTTCACTGCACATATTTAGCCAGCCAGTGGGACGCCGAGGCATTCATCAGACACTGCACCGCTCCCCAGCACCCAGTCTAAAGACATTGATTAGGTTCTGAACCAAGGGCAGTTGAAGACACACACACACAGACACACACACATGCGCGCACGCACACACACACACACACACACACACACACACATGCGCACACACACACACACACAGATGCACACACACACATACACACACGCGCGCGCGTACACACACACACACACACACACACACACACACACACACACACACATAGATGCACACACGCGCACACACACACACACACACACACACACAGAAAAATTATTAATGCATATGCTGATGCAACCCAGTCACCAAAATAGCAGAAGTGTTAGCATTTTACGTTTCTGCAAACCTACAATCTCAACGTCAATTTGATGGTGGTTAATTTGAAAACCTAGTCGATGCCTTTCAAACATTAAAAGCAAATAAAACAACTTTGGTTATGTTTAGGCAAGTAAAACAACATGGTTGACGTTATGGTTATGGTTGGGGTTAGGCTTAACCCTTGTGTCCTATTTACGAATAATCCTCAATTTACTGTTAGTCCATCTGATGGACCTTAAGGGGAATACTGTACTAATTTATAAATATTAATTAAAATTTTTAAATGTTTGACTGTTTATAATTCATTGGTAACTTCTTCCCTAATACCTCATACCAACATTTCATACCTATTCGAATTTTAACCCCTCAAATGCCAGTGTACAGTAAGTACAGTAAAAAAAAAAAAAAAACTAAAAAAAAAAAGTGATTTTTTTTTTTCCTTTCCATAAAGACAAACTGGATTTGGGTCTGATATTATGGGCAGGTTGGGGTGTTTTACAAAAGTCACCACTGCAAGATGCCTAGTGTCAAAGATTGGCAGGAATGATGTCACAATACCTATGACATCACTAGCCTATGACATCATCAGTGATGTCATGAGATGATTTTTGGTCAAGTCACTGATGACATTACTGATGATTTCACAGACATTGTGACATCATCAGTGGGTTTTTGTATTTTTTGTGATTTTTTGTAAAAATAATATTTTTTCATATTTTGAGCCAAAAATCCAAAAGTGCATGTTTTGGACTACCAGCCATTTTCCCCAAAACACACAAACAAGCTTTAGTCCAGCATCCATCCTGGTCTAAAGGCTTCAAATCAGTAGTGTGGACTGTCAAATTCAGTTTTCTAATATTTTCCCATCTTTGGCATACTGTAGGAATCAGTTTTTTTTACATTTCATGTAAACTGTATGGAATTGATTGCTATGCCAAAACTGGGGGAATATGGGGAAATAGGCAAACACAGTAGAAACTACAATTTTAACCGCTTGAGTCAAGGTGAGATGTGTAACATCAAGGAAATAATGATTTTTTGAAAAATTAGCTGGAAGTCAAAAAAAAAATGTTCTTTTTGTGCAAAATTAACATTGAAACCAATGGGACAACTATGCAATGGACTTTGAGACCATGTAACTCCCCCAAATTTTCTACCAACTCCAAGGTTAGATATTAAGGTCAAATTTCAAGGTATTTGGTCCAGGATGCCCGCTGAAACAAATGAAATAAATTAATTTTGTAAAAATTTGCTGGGAGTACCAATAGAGTGTTTTCAATGGAAGTCAATGGGTCCATCAGATGGACTAACAGTAAATTGAGGTGTACTTTTGAAACAAGGTCTTAGGATCGTAGAAAGATGATAGATATGATTGATTTTTGTCAAATACCCCCCAAAAAATACCTAGCCTTAATTTCAGACCATTTACTCAAAAAATGTCGAAACGGCCCATACGCGAATGTAGGAAATATCCATCAGATGGACTAGTAGGACAAAAATGTTTTAAAGTCGAGCTGAAATGGGTCTGAGAGGATCTGTGATTCTTTATCGTGATGTATTCTGACAGATAGAGGATAGGATAGAATAGAGAGGCGGGACATAGCGTGTGGAGGAGTTTGATTTGGGAGAGTGGGCGTGTCTGGGATTAGGGACTGGAATTGACATTGGCCAATTCTGGTGAATCTGAAACCTATCTGAAACCTACCGGTGGCGTTCAATGTACAAACACAATATAACGTAAATACAGTACAGCCCTGTGGAGTGTGTATGTGTGTATATATATATGTGTGTGTATGTATATGTATACATATGTGTATGTGTATGTGTATGTGTATGTATATGTATACAGTATATATGTGTATGTATATGTATACGTGTATGCATATGTATATATATGTATATGTATATATATGTGTGTATATATATATGTGTGTATATATATATGTGTGTGTATATATGTGTGTGTGTGTGTGTGTGTGTGTGTGTGTGTGTGTGTGTGTGTGTGTATATATATATATATGTATATATATCCATGTATATATATGTATATATATGTGTGTATATATGTGTGATATTCAATTCACCAGCAGTACTCCTGTCATAGACAAGTATTTTTTATTATTATTATTTTCACACATAACAGACACTACAAAAATATGACGACACAATACATCCTTATACAAACAAAAGAAAGAAAAAGAAAAACAAGACAAAAACTAGAAATAAAGTGACCAACAACATACAAAAAACCAAATGGAAATACAATGATGAAGCACAGCTCAGTCTGATATAGGCAAATTGTTCCATGACAACAAAATGCAAACAGAAAGAGAGAGACTGAGAGAAAAAAACAGTGAACTGGGGCTGAAGTGCTGTGTGATCGACGGGCCCACACACTGGCTACTGGCCCACTGCATGGTGGAGGAGTGGGGGGCCGTTATGATTGATTGGGTATGGTCTACCAATCACTGCCGATTTTACTGGGGGCCCTAGTGGTCAGATGAAATTTCTATGAAGATACTGGTATCATATGAAACTAGAAGACCTAAGGCATCCATTGGTACAAACCATGTGCTAGGTTGTCGGAAGTGGGCTAAATAACTCTCCAATGTTAGGCAAAATTTTATCGAGGTAATAACTGGCATGGCCATTTTTAAAGGGGTGCCTTGACCTCTCACAGCATGACATTTTCTGCGGTGTGCCCCAAGGTCTTGGTGTCTTAATGTGGTATTTCGGAGAGATTGTTTGACCTTTTTGTAATTCAAGTCCCACTTCTGATTGTTGAAATAATTCTGAGGACCAGCTTCCGAAATAAATGATAAGCTATCATTCTGATATACTGTACATTATCTTGATGTGAGAGGTTATCCGCGGCCCAGTGGTTGAGAAACACTGTGCGCTGTTCGAATATGAAGAGAATCATTTTTTTCATCACTGTAAAGCCACAGCATAGTAAAGACTATATTAATCTGATGTGTATAGTTTTCATAGATCTAGCCTCTTCATTTTGCTTTCAAAGTGCACCAGATTGATGCATTTTACTTTAGAATGGACACAACTTTCTTCACGGGGGGGCACAGACCCCCTCCACCTGACCTCCCTGCTGGGTTATGCATTGCTATTGTAACCCTGGGTTAAAATAACGGGTTTAGTTATAGTTTTATATTTTGTTTAGGCAAAAGCTGTTTAATAAGCTATTTTATTTATTAATGTTTTATTGTGCAAGCTTCATATTCACCTGTGTTTCTATTCACCTGTGTTTCTGACCACTGTCACTTTAAAAGTCTGTGGGATTGCAATGCATTGTGGGAGGTGATACTAACTTCTTGTTCTCATTAGTCTGGGCACCTTCCACCCCGCTTTTTGTCATGGGGGCGTAAACCCCGGACCCAGAATTAACACCGGATGGCAATGCGCCTAACAACGTCTTTGTTGCCGTTAGCTTGACGCGGTGATGTTACCTAAACTAGAGTCTGATCAAAACAAAGCTAGCGTTACATAAAACAAAACGTTTATGCAATATGGCATCTCCGCCACCACCGCCTGACACACCGGTCAAAACGGTGAAAGAGGATTCTGATACTTGGGTCAAATTGTCAAGTTAACGTGAAAGTTGACGAGCTAGAAACGCTGCCATCCGGTCTAGGGCGGGCTCTAGGCGGGAACCAGTAGGGTGACAAAATCAATTGTGGGCGGGAGCCAGGCTCTTTCTCGCCGAGAAGAGCCTGGTGACGCGAGGTTAGTTATCATAGCGGGCGCAATGCCTGGAGACCGACATCCCATAATAATCAGGCCATGATTGGTGGGATTTTGACGCAGTGGGAGGTACTCAGGCGCTGCAGCAAGAATGGAGGATGGTGATTGGTGGAGAGGCTGGAGCGAGGGGCGGAGCAGAGGACCGGTGCAGGAGCAGAGAGGGAGAAGGCGTTTGGACTTGGAGGAGAGAGGATCTGTATTGTATTGCAGGATCGGGTTTTCCACGAGGAGCTAGCTGAACAAGTCGTAGTTAGCCGGCGTTTGTGTCGTGTGCTGCGCGAGTCAAGCAAAGACGGACCGGGAAGCCGCGAGGAAAACGGCCGGGCTACTTGGACTGTGTTTGAGCCAAGTTGGAGAGGACGACTGCCCAGTTTCCCGTGTTTTACGGCTAGTTAACACGGGAGGACAGTCAAGCTGCTGCATCAGCGAGGTGTAGTGGAGGTGCGTCGTGTTAACTGGCATTGCCAGATATTGTGAGTGCCGCGGTTACTTCGGTCTGTGCCCGGCAAGGAGCGCAGAGTCAAGCCGTCGTCGGGGGAAGTCAACGAGCCTGCCTGCTCAACTGCCTGCCTGACGTCATCGGGGAGAGCGACCACACGGACCTGCTTCGCCTGGCTTGCTCCTACCCATTCTCACCCGCCAATCACCAGGTGTTGTCTGCTGGCGGACCGCACGGACACTCTTCAATCGCCACGGTAACAGGTACTGTTTATTCACTGCTCCACGGAGTGAAGAGGCATTCAAGCCACTATGTACCCGAGCGTCGTACAGTACTGCAACGTAGGGGGGTTAGTAGGTGTACACCAAGGCCTGATATTGAGTGTGTTTAAAGGTGGATTTGCACATTTTGAGTTTGGACTAATTGCATTACATAGCCTACTGTTTGTTTATTGTTTTATTTCCATGATGTGATTGATTGCTGGATGGTATGTCTGAAAGAAGAGGCAACACTGTATTTGATTTCATTTATTTTATTGACATTTGTTATTTACCTGCTAATCATTTTCCAGTAAAGTAGAGTTTATTTTTATATACTTACCTGGTTTGTGACATCATTTCTGGGGTTAAGGGTTACTTACCTGGGATTGGTTGCTGCAAAGGGGATATTGTTAGCATTTATATGCCATTAGCCATTAGCCATAGGGGTTTCATGAATAGTCATAGATAATTGGATAATAGTAATACATAGTTAATTAATATTTTAAAGGATAATATTTTAAAGGGTACTTACTGAGATCCAGATGGTCCATGTTCGGGGATAAATTAAGGGGTAACGCAAAGAGGATAAATAAAAAACAACCTAAAGGGATTAGTGTATGGTATTATACACCAAAGGACTCAGGAGCACTACCCTGTGTAATCACTAGGGGTAAGGAAGTGCTACACTATCTCATGCTGCACCCCCTAATTGAAAAGCCTACAATCAAAAGTGTTTATAGTTTTTAAATTGATTTTATTGGCTCGTTTTGTGATGTACTGTCACGTTGCATAAAAATCTCAACAATGCAGGAATTAAGGTCTCTAAAGACCCAGACCCTATCCGACAAATGCTTTGTTGTTCGTCCGGAGAGTGGGCCGACCAGAGACAAATTCCCGGGCCACTTTTTTACCCCAGTCCGCCCCTGCCCACGGTGATGGGGAAAGGTGGGGCTGTGTTCTCCCTGTAGTCCACAACCATCTCCACTCTCACAGCACTCCCACATTTGCTATTAATGGAAAGCTTGTTGGAAGTAAAATGCATTATTATTCCTATTATTAGTGCCTTGCCTATCTAATTTCACATAAAATGCATAAATGCTCACACTTTCACCCAGTGGCATTGATTCATGTGCAAATCAAGGGCAGGTGGACACACACACACACACACACACACACACACACACGTCCTCACTCCTGACACTTCCCTTTCAATCTCTCCATATTTCAGTCTCTCTCGCTTTGTGTCACCCACCCTCTCTCTTTCTCTCTCTCTCTTTCTCTCTCGCACACACACACACACACGTCTCCACCCCTGGCTCCATCGGCGATCATCACACAGTCTTCCATTAAGTTCACAGCGAGCGGTTTTCCATCTCCTTCAGATTGCTTTTGTTTGTCATCTTAAGCTCTGCCTTCAATCATGTTTGCCCACGCCTTTACAGCCTTTACAGCACATGGGCCATTTAATTGGATTGAGAAGCCCGTTTTGAATATGAAAAGCGGAGCCGCATAATAATCAGAGAAATTCAAATGAAGGATGGGGCTGTTAATTGACATTTGGGGATGTGTCAGGGACGATGGAGAGCAGTTTGGGGCGGACGGTTAACGGTGATGTTGGCTTTGTAAGAGGTTTGATACAGAGGGAAATCAGGGGGGGGGGGGGGGGGGGATCTAATCAGCATTTCCTCTTAATCTTAAATGAAATCTAGACTGTATGTAGTCCCTTTCCTTATCATTGTATCTTCACATTAAACACCTTATAATGCAGCTCAATGAAAATATTGCCTTTTGTAGACGCAATTTGAAAAGGACATCTAATTTTCAACAGATTTGCAGGTGTTCTGTGGGTTTAAACACTTTCTTTTAACCTTTCAATACAACATATAGCTGACTTCCATGTCATTGTACTTTTGTTTTAATTCGTTTTTAATTGATGTTTCAATTAAAAATGTGTTTATCGGTTATGGCTGGTTTGTCTTTGAGGGGGTGTGGTATGCAATTGTAACGATAGGTGGCGCCTTTTGGGCTGCCATAGTTATCTTTAAAATAGCCACCGCACCTGCGGGCTGGGTCTCTCAGTAAAGTCCACACAGAGGATCTTAGCGGAGAAGACCACTTGTTGTCAGCCAATGTTAGGGTATTGTTCTTGGTGCTCTGTTTCATGTAGTATTGTTTTGTCCCACTTTTGGGACCCATTGACGGCAAGAGGTTATCGCGGATGCCTGATGCACACAACCAGAGAGGAGCTGGCCCCGGCTTCGTGACCAACCAGACGTTTCCAGGCCAGAGCAGACTGCTAGCCTGCGAGTACCTTGCACTTTCATTGACAAATCAGCTTATTTCTTTGTTCTTGTTCATTATGTTGTGAGTCACTACCAGTCCGCCCCTAGAACGATATAAATTTAAGATTGGACTGGGCCGACGCGTAACATATGTGGGCTTCGCCGGGATATGAACTTAAACGGATGTGTCGATATTAAGATCTGGTGTGTCTACCGAGTGCTATGAACTGGAAGCTAATGCTAACGGCCACAGGCCGAGTGCCGAAGATAATCACAGCAGCGATATTAGACAACTGCACGACCTCGAGTGTGATATTGCTTTTATACAACAGTTCTATTAACACGTTAACTGCCATTGACGTATTAATACGTCAAAAATAATCCAACGGTTGACTGCCAGTGACGTATTAATACGTCAAAAAAATCGTGTTTTTTTTTTTGACGGTGCTACGTGGATCAATGCCCCCCGCGTCTCCTATGGAGATATTGGAAGTATTGAATGTGTATAATCTATTTTACCGACCAGCTAGGTGGCGACGGTCCTCTCCCGACAGAGAGAAAGTCAACCAAAAGCAGCCGCCTCCCGCGGCTGCTTCCTCCATTCTCAAGGAAATGGCTTGGCGATTTTACAGTCAGAAACGAACGAGCCTCATTCTCATACTGTAGGCGGGGGCGCTTTTCGCGCTGCTGCGGTGGGGGGTTCCAGAAATGGACTGGGTGGGCAGAATAAAGCCTAGAGTCGCACAGGGCTTCATCGGGGCTTTCAAACCCAAGAGACGAGTGAGACCTATCCACACTCGCTGCCAGGGAGGGAGGCTGCTCAAACTCGCTGCCAGGGAGGGAGGCTGCTCAAACTCGCAGCAGCAGCAGCAGAACACTCGCTTGTGACAAACGCAGGCTGAAAGCCACTAGACACGCCCACGGAGGGAGGAGTTGAAGGAGAGGGCGTTCGGAACTATATTGTTTGGATGTCTGATCTCTCACTGATGCCAAAAATAAATGGTTAAAGTGACTGTTCTGCCTGTTTGATTGAATTTCACAAAACTGCGATTATCTCAGCTTTCACTCTCAGACGCTAAAACCATGCTGTACTCAACGGCTAATATCTACATAACTACTAACTCTACAAACTAACTCTTTTAGACAGAGAAAGCACACATTCTATTAGTACTTTTGTGAACTTTGTGTTGACAAACTCCAAGCAGAAAAGAATCCTCGGCTCTTGTAAAATGAGCCAGAATCCTCAAAAAACGGCTTGGCAAAAGCTACCTACAGCAAAAAAAAAACGGCTGGCAGTCAATGTGTTAAAGCTGATTTTAAAAATGACAAAAAGCGGAGAAAATATATGATTTCTCTATTTATTCCTCCGCCAACAAAAATAGTTCCCTCAGCTTTCCGCTTTGCCGAAAATGTAGCCTAATCAGCCTAATTAACTGCAGGCTGTCTGTAACATGGGGGATAAACCCCTCAGTTGTTCACTGTTCCTCTTTACTGGGGAGCACTCTGTCCAAACCAGCACACAGACACGGATTCAAAGTTCACAAAAAGGGCATTTATTTTGACAGTTAAGTATAAAAAGAGTCCCGGCTAAAAGTCTTTTTAAAAGGAAGTCCAACAGAGGAGTGACTTCCGGATGCAGAGGAGTGTAGACGTGTGTTCGTGAGCTCTCAACGGTGGGACCGGACAACTGCCTTTAATCTGCTTTATTCCATCATAACTTCGATGCAAACACAATATATCGAGATAGTTAGTACTTTTTGGTATGCCAAACTACAATTTGAGGTCCAAAAAACGAATTAAGACCAAAAAGCCGACGCCAGTTGAATCGCACGCTGTAAAAGCACAAGTCAACATGGCGGACGGGCATGAAGAAACAGGCGCTAGCCTCAACAAACTCCTGCAGGCTATCCAAGAATCTAAAGACGACTTAACCAAGCACATCGACAAGAAAACTGCCAACATCCAAGTTACTCTGACAAGAATGGAGACGGCGCTCACTACGCTGTCTGAACAAGTCCAAGAGATGGAAACACGAGTGGGAGCAAATGAAGATAACATCAAAGAAACACGCGACGACGTTGTGAAGATGCGCAAAATGATAAACCATCTTAAAGATAAAACGGACGATCTGGAGAACCGTAGCAGAAGATCAAACGTCAGAATACTGAATATCCCGGAGCAAGCAGAGGGTCGAGATGCGGTGGAATTTCTCGAACGATTCATACCACAAGTGCTGGGAAATGATAACTTCGCCTTACCTGCTACTTTGGAGAGAGCACACCGCATCGGGAAAACCTCCAATGACAGACCACGTCCCTTCATTGCCAAATTCCTCAACTTCAGAGACAAGGAAAAGGTTCTCCGGCTCGCCAGAACCAAGGGTGACATCACCTACGAGAACAAGAGGATATCCTTCTACCCCGATTACAGCGCGGATCTTCAACGGAGGAGAGACGAGTTCATGCCGGTGAAGAGGGCTCTGCGAGAGAAAGGAATAGAGTACGCTCTGCTATACCCCGCTCAACTTCGCATCAAGCACCAAGGGACAGTCAAGTTTCTCCCCACTCCAGCCGATGCTCAAAGCTTCCTGAGAGATTTGCGTGAGTAAAATTGTGGGCCTAGTATAATAGGCAACGGTCAAGAGAGAAATGTTCCTAAACGATTGACAATTGCTGCTGTGTGCTTTAGGCAGGGAGATGTTTGTAAACAAATGTGGCTGCTCTACACGTGCAAGAGAGATGCCATGTATGTTCAAGAGAGAAGTGTTGTTGAAGGTGTTGCAGAAGCTGCCATGTACGTTCAAGAGAGAAGCGTTGCTGAATGTGTTGCAGAGGCTGCCATGGTACGTTCAAGAGAGAAGCGTTGCTGAATGTGTTCCAGAGGCTACCATGGTATTTACAATGCAGGCTGCAGTTTTTGAAGAGACTATCTTCGGGTTTGGGGTGTTTATGGTTTTACATTTTACAGTGGTCAATAACATAAAAGAGCAAAACGAGATAATTTTCAACTGACCTGCTATGGGCTAATGCTCTTTAAACAGCCTAAAGCTGCGATTTCTTTTTTCTTTTCTTTTTCTCTCCCCATTCTTTTTTATTTTTGTTTTTCTTGCAGCAAGACACTCTTATAACACAAGAGGAGGATCATGACACATGATTATGCTATAAGATGACAGAATGTCAAAAACATATTTTAAGATTGTACTATTACAAAGATGGGATCACATAGCGATCTGAACAGTTATTTTCCACTTGAACTGTTTGCTTCTCATTTCTGACCTCTCAACCTGCAAAACATACCAGTATAGCAATATATATTGCAAAGAGTTATGGTGATCAATCTTAATTCCAGCAGTTGTCTGGACCACCACTGCAGTGTGGTAAGTTACCTACCTAATGTTGTTTTGTTTAGGGGATTTTATTAGGCAGGTTTTTAATTTAACGTTTTGGGGTTTTGTATGGTCTCTCGCTAAAACTACAATGTGTATTTACATAAATATGATTGGTGCTTTTTGGTCCAGGTCGAGCCCTAACATTACATTTAAGATGCATACATTACTGAGACATTTACATAAAAAACTAAAGTTATGAGTCAGTTGACATGTATATCTTGGAATATCAGAGGGGTAAATTCACCAATAAAGAGGAAAAAAATAATAACATATTTAAAGAGACAGCAAGTGGATATTGCTTTTATTCAGGAGAGCCACCTTACAGATTCAGAACATTTGAAACTACGTAGGGACTGGGTGGGCAAAATTTTCTTTTCTTCATATGCCTCAAACGCAAGAGGAGTAGCCTTGCTCATTAATAAAAAACTAAATTTTAAATTAAACTCAATTGAGAAAGATAGAGATGGTAGATTTTTACTTATAGATTGCATAGTAAATATGAACAGGGTAACCCTAGTAAATATATACGGGCCCAACCATGACGATCCAGCATTCTTTAACAACTTAATTTTGAAACTAGCTACAATTGATGGTCAGTGCATTGTGGGAGGAGACTTTAACTTGGTTTTAAATCCAGCAATGGATCGCTCATCACCCAAATCAATTTCATTAACAAAAGCAGCTACAGTATTGAACCAGGGTATGAAAGACATAGGTGTAACGGAAGTATGGCGGACACTTAACCCAAACCAGAGGGATTTTTCCTTTTTTTCAGCCACACATAACACCTACTCCAGAATTGATATGTTCTTAGTGCCGCAAAATATGATGTCTACAATAAAAGATTGCTCCTATCTAGCAGCCACATTATCGGATCACAATCCCTTAAAACTCACCTGGATGACTAGCACTCCGCAGCCTTCACCTCGTAGATGGAGATTTAGAAATTTCATGCTAAAAGACCCCAAATTTATTATACATATGACCACCAACATAGAAATATTTCTTACGGCAAATGCCAATTCCTCTTCACATGCCAACATTTGGGAAGCATTAAAGGCATATATGAGGGGTCAGATCCTATCATATAGCGCCCATAAGGCGAAAGAGAACAGAGAAACACTGGCCAAATTAGAGAAAGATATTAGAAAACTGGAGCAGGAACATTATGCTACCAAAAAGGAGGAACATCTTAATACTTTAACCAAATCAAGGATGCTGTACAATAACATGTGTACTAATAAAGCAGAAGCAGCTATGGCCAGGACCAACTATCATTATTACGAATTTGGAAATAAAACAAGCAAACTACTAGCGTGGCAAATTAAAAAAGAAGAATCTGAAAAATTCATACACTCAATAGTAACAGAAGACGGCAGACAACTTGTCAACTCAAAAACAATAAATGCAGAATTTAAGACATTTTATGAAGATTTATATAAAACGGAGCATCCCGATGACAACAATGGAGCAAAGACATTTTTAGATGGAATACCTCTCCCCAAAGTGCAAGCTAATGATAAAGAACAACTCAACGCCGATATATCTGATAATGAAGTGCTCCAAGCCTTGAAATCTTTACAGAATAATAAAACACCTGGACCAGATGGCTTCCCGATAGAATATTACAAGGCCTTCTCAGATAAATTACTGGCCCCCCTTACAAATATGATTAAAGAAGCTTTTGAAAATAAAAAATTACCAGACACATTGGAGGTGGCAACAATCATACTTCTCCCAAAACCAGGCAAAGACAGACAAAAATGTGACTCATATAGGCCCCTCAGTCTCCTTAATGCAGACTATAAGATTTTATCCAAATTAATAGCGCTCAGGCTGGAAAACATTATTCCAAAGGTGATTCATGCGGACCAAACAGGGTTTATTAAAAACAGACATGGAGCGGATAATGTACGGAGACTACTACATATACTGGACACGGCTCAAAAGAAGGAAAAATCCATGCTGATTATATCTATGGATGCCAATAAGGCATTTGATAGGATTGAACCAAGCTTTCTTTTTAGAACACTTGAGGCTATGGACTTTGGGGAGAAATTCATTCAGTTTATCATGACACTTTTTAATGCACCAAAAGCTAATATCTTGACAAACGACGTTCTATCCAACACTTTCACCTTATCCAGAGGCTGCCGGCAAGGCTGCCCAAGCTCTCCCTTCCTCTTTGCACTTGCCATCGAACCATTAGCCATTGCTATCCGATCAAACCCCTCCATTGCTGGAATTAAATTTGGTACGAGTGAACACAAACTTTCCCTTTACGCTGACGATCTCCTGTTATATATAGCTGACCCGCCCTCATCAGTACCCCCATTAATGCAATGTCTGAAAAAGTACAGTGCGGTTTCGGGATACAAATTAAATTACTCTAAAAGCGAGGTTCTTCCCTTAAATATACACGATGGCAGTATCAAATCCCTTACTAATCCACTGAAATGGTGCACTAATGGCTTTAAATATTTGGGTATTCACATAGACAAGTCAAACAGACAGATGTTTAAAAATAATTTTACAAAAATATTAGAACAAACCAAAACGGATCTCCAAAGATGGATGGATCTCCCATTATCTCTAATTGGCAGAATCAATACTATCAAAATGAATATTCTCCCTAAGTTTATTTATTTATTTCAGTGTATCCCTCTTAAAATTCCCAAGAGTTTCTTTAAAGAACTCAATAAAGCAATGAACCCCTTTTTATGGCAAAAAAAACACCCTAGGGTTAAATTCGTGTCTTTACAGGCCCCATATTCAAAGGGCGGACTCAAACTACCAAATTTTAGAAACTACTATCTTGCTTCCCAATTCCGATCACTGTGGATTTGGCTCCATTCAGAAGCCAGCGAGGTTAGATGGGTCTCAATAGAACAACATGAGATGAAGACCACTCCTTTAAAGGTAGTCCCATTCATGGGTACAAAAAAATACTTAACTACATTTACAAAGAACCCTATAATACTAAATACATTTGATGCTTGGCGCGAATCCCACCTACTTTTAGATTTGAATGTTCTGTTTCTCAGGAAGACTCCTCTAATGGATAATCCCACTCTATCAAACCACATTGCTGATGCAACATTACGAAAGTGGACAGACCAAAATATCCGAACAGTTGATGATTTATATATCAATGATACATATGCTAATTTCCAACAACTAACTGAAAATTTCAAACTTCCTGCACACAACTTTTTTAAGTACTTACAGATCAGACAATGGATTAAAGAAAAATCTAGAAACAATTTCCCAGATATCCCGAAAGAATCTCCATTTGAGACATATATATGTGATAGATTATGTAAAACCACGAGGGGTCTAACGTCCATTATATATGGTATAATTAATAACAAACTACCTGACTATGATAAAACATCCACAAAAGGAAAATGGGAAATAGATCTAGATTGTACTTATGATGAGGTAGAGTGGGGCTTTTTATTGGAGCAGGCTCAGATTCTATTAATTTCCACAAAACACAGGCAAATTCAATTTAATATACTCCATAGGACATATTACACACCCTACAGATTACACAAAATGGATAGCAATATTTCCCCCATGTGCCCGAGATGTAAAGTTACAGAAGGAGACCTCCTACACATGCTTTGGAGCTGCCCCGTGATTGAAGAGTTTTGGAAGTACGTTATCACACTAACTTCAGAGATAGTAGGCTCTCAAATTGGACAGGACCCAAAATTATGGATATTGGGGGACATGAGCTCTGCTGAAGTGAACCAGTACAAGAAATACTTTATCCTACTTGCTAGTACTGCAGTTAAAAAATGCATACTGATCAACTGGAAATCACAAGTATCTCCATCACAGAGACACTGGATTAACGAGCTCGTGTCTTACTGTACTCCAGAGAAGATATTGTATAATGTAAGAAAGAAACCTGCAACCTTCCAGAAAATTTGGGGGCCCTTTATCGATATGCTACCGTCTCTAAGAACAGGTGACCATAGCTAATTAGCATCTCTACCTGGACCAAACCTAATTTTAATGAATGCTATAAATTGTTTGTAAGTACGTATGTAAGTATGTATGTATGTATGTATGTATGTATGTATGTATGTACGTATGTAGAGATCCATACAAGGGAGATGGGTGGGGGGAGGGATGGGGTTGGGATTTATTTGTTTTTTATTTGTTTATTTTGTTTGGTTTGTCTTGTTTTATTTTACGCAATGTGCGTATGCTCAAGCAGAGATGTTTATCTGTAATATTGTCAACGAATGAGCAACTGTACGAAAAATAAAATAAATCTTGAAAAAAAAAAAAAAAGGAAGTCCAACAGCGGCAGATGTCCGACGTCCAAACTCTTCCGATCCCCCGAACAGGCTGTGTGGCGCCTAGGAGGAGAAATGGCAGTTACTGGGGATTCGCCACAGCCAGCGGCTTTACAGGGGCCAAGGCACAGCCAGTCCTTTGCATTGGGTCGATAGTAAATTGTCAAATTAACAAACAAGCCAACTTGAAGAAAACAAATCAAACTCAGATGGCCACGGCACGCCAAACTATAACACAAACAAATCAAATAAACTATAAGCTAAAGACCCAAGCAAACTGGTCCTGTAGCCTTGGACAATAATGGACGGCTGTACGTAGTAAAGAGAGGTACTTAACTGGGAGGAGGGTGAAGCGAACTTCACTCCTCCACAATTCCCACAGGGCGTCCTCTCTCTTTTCTTCAATCCAGTCTGCAGTGCCGTCTCCCGCACCGCCTCGTCACCAGCTCCCGTACCACTGGTAGTCCTGGCTGTCTCCGTCCCTCTGTGCCTTCCAAGCCCAGTCTGTCCTTGCTCGTGCCGGTTTTCTCTGCCTTCTCTCCACTCTCCACCTGTATATATGACAGCTTGTGCCCAGGAAAAAACCCACACTCTCACCCCAGGTGAGCCAATCACCCCAGGTGGAAGCATTCACACTAATCAACAGGTGAGGGAGGGAATTGGACGGGTGCATTCATACAGGAGGCTGTGAAGGAGAGATGACCCACAACCATACACAGTCACCCTGTGACATGTCTACTTTACTACTGCAGCTGTGAAGCGTTTTGTTGATTAGAGCAGCTTTGAAGCGGAGTGATCTACACACAGTGAAGCGCCAGTGCGTTATCATGAAATATCGGCACTGGTAGGATCCCTCTTGTCCAATCAAATTGCCCGGCCGGAACTAACTGTTGTATAATACGTCAATATTCTCTCTCACTGCTTAACATTAATTGCCACTCTGGGTCTCTCGCAAATGGGAATTCAGAATGAATTCAATAAAACAATTTGATCAATTATGAATTGGGAATATTTGGAATTAACATAAAATTTAAGTAAATAAATTCAGATCTGCTGTTTTGGGATTTGTACAGTATGCTAGGTGGATAGCCAGGGTAGGTTGCTAGTAGATCAAGTGCTTGGAATTGATCTGCTAACAGTGAGTTAGCTCCGGAGGTTTGTAATTAGCAAGGTGAAGGCTGGGGGTTGTGTTCAGCCCGGTGTAATTCACACTGCCAGGCCTTAGGCATTAGTATATAGGAGTGTGAAACTTACAAGATAGATTAGCTGTCATGCTGAATCCTGGCTAATCAGAACACTCTAGAAAATCATACTTGCAGCGAGAGTTAGCTTAAAGCTGAACTGCAGGTGTGTGATTGTGGTGTGTTGGAGCTACCAGTGAATGTGGTGAATGTGGGATTTAATGTATTGGGGTATGTATTAGGGCATTCACAGACTAATCGACTAGTAAAACCACTAGTCGACACTGTGCTTAGTAGTCGACTAGTCGTTTTAGAAAAAAAAAAAAAAAAAAGTATCTTTAAGAAAGAACATGAGGTATTTACACGACATACATGGACTATCATATCCCATATCCCCCACAAAGAACATCAAAACACAACAAAACAAAACAAGAAAACTGCATAAGATACACAATAATCCAAGAACAAACAAGACTATTGGATAAACAACCAAACAAAAACAATGCATTCAAAGTAAATACATAGATCTTGCCCTGTTGGCAGCTAGGAAATGCATAGCTTTAAATTGGAAAGCATCCAATCCCCCAGCTGTAGTTCACTGGTGGAATGAACTCTCAAGCTACCATACCTTGGATAACATTTACTACAAGAGCAAAGGCAGATTCTTCGACATCCCCAAAATATGGCAACCACATACAGACTTTGACTTTAAGAACTTTTTACCCCAGTGTCATTAGGCTTATCAGGATAGGAGCTGAATGCATTGTTTTTGTTTGGTTGTCCAATAGTCTTGTTTGTTCTTGGATTATTGTGTATCTTATGCAGTTTTCTTGTTTTGTTTTGTTGTGTTTTGATGTTATTTGTGGGGGATATGGCATATGGGATATGATAGTCCATGTATGTCGTGTAAATACCTCATGTTCTTTCTTAAAGATATATATATATATATATATATATATATATATATATATATATATATATATATATATATTTTTTTTAACGACTAGTCGACTATCTTTAGGGACGACTAGTCGACTAGTAAAATTCACTAGTCGTGAATGCCCTAGTATTAGGGATGCACCGATTGCCATTTTCTTGGCCGATTCCGATTTCCGATTTTTGAATAGTCTGACTTGCCGATACCGATTTTTGCCGATTCCGATTTTTTTTTCTAAAAACAACAATTGACAGCTTACACAAACGTTTTTGTAACTTTGTTTAAAAATTAAGATTCATAGAACAATTCTTACATCTAATGGGGATCCAAATAAACAAATAAACAATTCTTATCATTTGCATGAAGTAGGACCTTCTCACTCAAACACTCAAAATAAAAGTGTTCCAGGTTAGGCTACTGGACAGAGCTTTTTTGTGCAAATACAATGAATACAAAAATTAAATTAAATCCAATAGCCTATATCCCACAGCTATCATGCATTTACTTTTCCAAAAGAAAACAGGTGCAACAGAACATCAAAATGATCCATGGACAAGGAGTTTATAGACTGGCTCCAGACCAGTCCTCTTGAGTAGAGGGGAAATGAGTTTATGAGTTACAGTAACGATCTTCAGTCTGAATATCAGGCGGAGTTTACACACAGTCCGAAGTTTGGTATGCGTATTTTTATCTGCCATCCGAAAAAATATCGTCACGCACAGAAAACGTTGCACACTTGTGAGTCCGATGCATTTTTATTATTATGTCCGTCGTTCTCATGTCGTTCTATTTGCAATACGAAACAAATAGTCTCTCCTGTATCCACGTCACGTTACAACATGACTTGACAGGCTGAGGCAGCAGCGCTGATGTGGAATTGAAAAGCAGGTCGGGGAATGGTTATCATACTGGACACAATGCTCGCGTTCACCTCGCCAAGCCGGCTGTGCGCGGTGGCGGGTTGCTGGAGCACCGCTTCCCGGGGAGAGAGAGCAGAGAGAGAGGGGCCAGTGAGGTGAAGCGAGCCACTCTGACTGGACTCCAGCCGAGCGGGACTCGGCCGCATCTCTGTCTCCACGGCTTATTTTCGACTTGCATGTGTGACAAACTGCGAGCTTTGTCTACTTCACTGACGGTGAAAAAAATCCACAACGAGGAAGGTATGCTGGCGTGTGTGGTGTGGTGGCTGGGTGCCTGTCTCGGTGCTTTGGGGTGCGCGCACGTCATGTGAAAATCGGCTCACAGAATCGGCTATTTAGAGTGACCGGAACAGATCACCGATCGAGGCCGATCACGTGAAAATCGGCCATTTCCGGTCACGTGCCGATCGATCGGTGCATCCCTACCTAGTATGTATATTGTAGCGTTTCTGGTATTTATGGAATCATGAGGCTTCTTGTTGGTACAGGGTTCTTTATTCACAGTTAGTTCTCTGACAACTCTTGGCGGTTGCTACGCCCATAGCTAGCTAGCTGCTTCTCTTTTGGCGGTATCTGGAGACTGACTCCCCCATGCTCTGTCCGACCGGAAGTCTCCCCCAAGCATAGTGTTCCCCCCCAGTAACACTCTCACACATCAGTTCCTAGCTGCAATCGAGACACTTCTATTGCTCACCACATTACATGTAACTCTGGATCGCTACATACTCCCCGCCCAACAATAAGGCCAGCTCCCACGCTGGCACCATAACCCACACATATCCCTGTACCAAAACACACCCAACACTTCTTTCTTTTTAGCAACTTTTTTTTTCAAACACATTCTATCCCTTCATTCTCTAGCCTTTCTCCCACATCTTTCATCCCCCACAATATCTCATGCCATGTACATTATCTTTTCTTTTTTTACATCCATTTCCAACCACCACCATCCTCTGCCAAGGGTTTTTTTGAGGATTCTGGCTCATCTTTCAAGAGCCTAGTCATAGCCTTTCTGCTAGGACTTTGTGAACACAAAATATCTCAAAAGAACTAATAGAATGTGTGCTTTCTCTGTCTAAAAGAGTTAGTTTTTATCATGTTCTGTTATGTAGGCATTAGCAGTTGAATACAGCATGGTTTCAGAGCAAAAAAAGCAAAAGTTGAGATAAATGGATTTTTAGAACCACCTCACGTGCCTGTGATTATGGGTGCCCTTGGGCAAGTGTGTATACTGTATTGTGTTTGTGTGTGTGTGTGTGTGTGTCTGCGCACTGCAGAGCAGAGAGAGAGAGAGAGAGAGAGAGAGAGAGAGAGAGAGAGAGAGAGAGAGACCGTAATAGTTTAGTCCAATATAACAGCACCCCCCCCCCCCTCTCCTGCAAACTCCTCCCCTCCGTGGGTGTGTCTCTGGGGCTCTGCAGGCAGAGTGTATGCCAGGCGAGTCTCTGCCGCCTAGATGGCGTTTCTGGGGTTTCGGGTGCGAGCTGGGATGTGAGCCTGGGATGAAGCTGCGTGCGATTCTGGGCTTTTGAGCTTTCTGCTGCGTGTGTTGCACCCAGAGTGTATTTTAGGAATCGCCCACGTTGTGCGCCAGCTCCAGCGCGAAAGCGAAAGCGTTTTCGCCGCGTTTTCCTCACGCTTTTTTCTGCTGTTTTTGCTTGGCTTTCTCTAGTCTGGAGAGCACTCTCGCCACTTAGTGGGTCGGTGGAATGGGTTGTACACATTCGGTGGCGCCCATATTTTTATAGGAGACGTAGGGGGCTTGGATCTACGTCCCACCGTCAATTTTTTTTTTTTTTTTTTTTTGACGAGTTAACTCGTCCACGGCAGTCAACCGTTGGTTTCTGCTTGACGAGTTAACTCGTCCACGGCAGTGAACGTGTTAATAACGCTCAAAGTCCTGGAAATGTCCCGGAGCCCGTGGCTCTCTGCGCGGCCGTGTTGCTCTCTGTGATTCTGCCTGTGGGACCGACCCCACCTGCAGTGTCTCTGAGACTTCAAGTCCCTGGGTGGTGGCTGTCCGGTCATAGCCGGACGCCCCTCTCTGTGGAAACAGATTCCTTCTCCCAGCACGTCTAGGTGAGACCGCTGGGCGGCTGAGATCTGGGGGAAGGGTGCACCCCCCCCGGTACAGGGCCAACCTGTCCCGGTGGAGTACCTTCCTGCCACCAAGTGGCATCTGCACTCGGTACACCACCTCCCCCATTCTCTCCAGGACCCTGCATGGGCCTGTCCAGTGACAGTCCAGTTTAGGGCATCGCCCTTTCTTCCTCCGGGGTGCGTACACCCAGACCAACTCCCCCTCCCGGAAATGGTTTCCCTTCGCCCTCACATCATAGTTCCTTTTTTGTCTCATGCCCGCTTTCTCCAGCTGGCCTCGAGCGAAGTTATGAGCGGACTCTAACCGATCTTGCAGCCTCCTGGCGTACTCTCGCCCCGGGGGCGCATCCAGTGCGTCTGGTGGTTTGCCGAACGCCATCTCCGCTGGTGTCCGCAGTTCTCGGCCCAACATGAGCAGAGCGGGTGTGCAGGAGGTGGACTCTTGGGCGGCAGATCTGTAGGCCATGAGGATGAGGGGCAGGTGCGTGTCCCAGTCTTTCTGGTGCTCCTCGGTGAGGATGGCCAACTGCTTTTTCAGTGTCCGATTGAATCTCTCCACCAGGCCATCGCTCTGGGGGTGCAGTGCTGTGGTCCACGTCTTTTTTATGTTCAGTTTCTCGCACATGGTGGCGAACACCCGTGACTCAAAGTTCCTCCCTTGGTCACTGTGGAGGGTCTCCGGTGCTCCGAACCTACTGAACATGCCCGCCACCAGTGCGTCGACCACCGTTCCCGCCTCCTGGTCGGGCAGCGCGTGTGCTTCTGGCCATTTTGTGAAATAGTCCATGGCGGCCAGGACGTATCGATTCCCATTTTCCGTGCGCGGAAACGGTCCCATCACGTCCACCGCCACCCTCTCCATGGGAGCTCCTGCTGCTAGCTGCTGGAGCGGGGCGCGAGACTGGTCTAACGGACCCTTGTACGCTGCGCAGAGGTCGCAACGGCGGCAAAAGTCCTGCACGTCTCTCCTCATCCTCCCCCAATAAAAACCCTGCCTAAGGCGACGGAGAGTTTTATTTACCCCAAAATGTCCGGCCCCTGCAGTTCCATGGCACACCGCCTCTCTCAACGTCGTCGGCACTACTTTCCGCCACTTGCTCTCTCCCGTCGCTGGCTCTTTCCAGGACTTCATCAGCACCCCGTTGCTCAATCTCAGGGTTTCGAACTCTGACCACAGCCCCTTGGTTGCGTCGGTGACCCCGGCCACCTCTTCCCACGGCGGCTTCTGGCCCTCTTCTACCCACTGCAGGACTGGCAACAGCTCCATGTCGTTCTCTTGATGGACCCTCCAACCTGCCGCTTCTGCCACCTGCAGCGCCTTGCACACTGGTCCGTCCCCCGTATGGTTAGGGCATATCCTCGCTTCCTCTTGGAGCTCTCTCTCCCTTCCTTCTCTCTTCTCGCAGTACACACACCCTCTCTCTGCGCAGGGCCGTCGTGACAGGGCGTCTGCGTTGACGTGGCGCGCCCCTGCCCTGTGCTCTATGGTGAAGTTGTAGTCTGCCATCCTTTCTAACCAGCGGCACACCTGTCCCTCCGGCTCCCGGAAGGACCACAGCCACTGCAGCGCCGAGTGATCGGTCCGGATGGTGAACCGAGGCTGCCCCAGGAGGTAGTATCGGAAGTGCCGTAATGCTTCTACGACGGCGAGGAGCTCCCGGCGGGTGACGCAATAGTTTCGTTCTGTTTTGTCAAACGTTTTGCTGAAGTATGCCACCACCCGCTCCCCGTCCGGCCCCGTCTGGGACAGCACGGCCCCCATACCCCCATTGCTGGCGTCAGTGTCCAGTAGAAACGGCAGTGTGGGGTCTGGTGCTCTAAGCACCGGAGACTCGGTCAGTGCTTTCTTGAGGGATTCGAAGGCTAGGTGGCATTCTGTCGTCCAGTGGAAGTCTGTGTTCTTTTCCTTTAGCCGGAAGAGTGGCTCTGCGATTTTAGAAAACCCCTTTACGAATTTCCTATGGTATGAGGCTAACCCTACGAAGCTCTCGAGTTCTCCCTTGTCTCTGGGGGTGGGCCACTCTATGAGCGCCCGTGTCCTCTCTTCCAGGGTGCGGATGCCCCCCGCGCCGATGCCATGCCCTAAGAACTCTACCCTCCTCTTCAGGAAGTGGCACTTATCTGGGTGTAACTTCAGACCCGCCTCTGCTATCTTCTGCAGGACCTTCCGTAACGCCCCCACTGCTGCCTGAAACGAGCCCCCGTGTGTCAAGATGTCATCTAAGTACACGACGCATTCGGTTTGGGGAATGTCTCCCAGCAGCTTCTCCATTAATCTCTCGAACGTTGCTGGTGCGTTGCACAGACCGAAACTGAGTACTCGAAACTGCCACAGCCCCCTCTCGGTGCGGAAGGCGGTCTTTGGCTTGGCATCGTCGCAGAGGGGCACCTGCCAGTACCCGCTGCGGAGGTCTAGGGATGAGAACCAGGATGACTCCCCCACCGCATCTAACAGCTCCTCGATGATGGGCAGCGGGTACGCGTCTTTCTTAGTCACTCTGTTCAGCCCCCTGTAGTCTACGCAGAATCGCATCTTTGAGCTATTTTTCGTCTTTACCAACACTACCCCCGACACCCACGGGCTCTCGGATGGCTCAATGATCCCCGCACGCAGCATGTTCTCTACAGCTTCGTTCGCTATCTCCCTCCGCGCTGCTGGGACTCGACGGGGATGCGACCTGATGGGCCGCGCCCCCTCAGTGTCTATTTGATGTTGCACCAGGTGGGTACAGCCTAGCTCATCATCGGACATCGCGAAAATGTCTTTATATTCCTCTAGTACTCGCCACAGTTCTTCGCTCTGTTGGGGTTCTAAACCGTCACTCTGGCGTTGATGCAATCTTCTCAGCATCTCTAACCTCTCGGTCTCCCCCTCCGCCTGTAGCGGTGGCTGAGGGAAAGTGTTCGGAGGTGGGCCGGGGGCATGGTTTTGGGGAGGGGTTTGGTGCGGGGCAGGGGTCTGGGTTGGGGGAGGGGCTTGGTTTGGGTGAGGGGCTTGGTTCGCTGGGTGGGGCTCGTGCTCAACAGTGACGCGGTGTACTGTGATGCTATTTACGTTTGGTTGCTCCCCTGGAGCGGTGGGAGGGTGACCCATCTGGACTACTGGCCCCCCTGCGAACGTGAGTGTGCTCTTGAACGCTTTTTTCTGCTGTTTTTGCTTGGCTTTCTCTAGTCTGGAGAGCACTCTCGCCACTTAGTGGGTCGGTGGAATGGGTTGTACACATTCGGTGGCGCCCATATTTTTATAGGAGACGTAGGGGGCTTGGATCTACGTCCCACCGTCAATTTTTTTTTTTTTTTTTTTTGACGAGTTAACTCGTCCACGGCAGTCAACCGTTGGTTTCTGCTTGACGAGTTAACTCGTCCACGGCAGTGAACGTGTTAATAACGCTCAAAGTCCTGGAAATGTCCCGGAGCCCGTGGCTCTCTGCGCGGCCGTGTTGCTCTCTGTGATTCTGCCTGTGGGACCGACCCCACCTGCAGTGTCTCTGAGACTTCAAGTCCCTGGGTGGTGGCTGTCCGGTCATAGCCGGACGCCCCTCTCTGTGGAAACAGATTCCTTCTCCCAGCACGTCTAGGTGAGACCGCTGGGCGGCTGAGATCTGGGGGAAGGGTGCACCCCCCCGGTACAGGGCCAACCTGTCCCGGTGGAGTACCTTCCTGCCACCAAGTGGCATCTGCACTCGGTACACCACCTCCCCCATTCTCTCCAGGACCCTGCATGGGCCTGTCCAGTGACAGTCCAGTTTAGGGCATCGCCCTTTCTTCCTCCGGGGTGCGTACACCCAGACCAACTCCCCCTCCCGGAAATGGTTTCCCTTCGCCCTCACATCATAGTTCCTTTTTTGTCTCATGCCCGCTTTCTCCAGCTGGCCTCGAGCGAAGTTATGAGCGGACTCTAACCGATCTTGCAGCCTCCTGGCGTACTCTCGCCCCGGGGGCGCATCCAGTGCGTCTGGTGGTTTGCCGAACGCCATCTCCGCTGGTGTCCGCAGTTCTCGGCCCAACATGAGCAGAGCGGGTGTGCAGGAGGTGGACTCTTGGGCGGCAGATCTGTAGGCCATGAGGATGAGGGGCAGGTGCGTGTCCCAGTCTTTCTGGTGCTCCTCGGTGAGGATGGCCAACTGCTTTTTCAGTGTCCGATTGAATCTCTCCACCAGGCCATCGCTCTGGGGGTGCAGTGCTGTGGTCCACGTCTTTTTTATGTTCAGTTTCTCGCACATGGTGGCGAACACCCG
Source organism: Poromitra crassiceps (assembly GCF_964638095.1). Taxonomy (NCBI): domain Eukaryota; kingdom Metazoa; phylum Chordata; class Actinopteri; order Beryciformes; family Melamphaidae; genus Poromitra; species Poromitra crassiceps. The sequence continues at coordinate 58,888,170 of NC_139623.1, forward strand.
TGACTCAAAGTTCCTCCCTTGGTCACTGTGGAGGGTCTCCGGTGCTCCGAACCTACTGAACATGCCCGCCACCAGTGCGTCGACCACCGTTCCCGCCTCCTGGTCGGGCAGCGCGTGTGCTTCTGGCCATTTTGTGAAATAGTCCATGGCGGCCAGGACGTATCGATTCCCATTTTCCGTGCGCGGAAACGGTCCCATCACGTCCACCGCCACCCTCTCCATGGGAGCTCCTGCTGCTAGCTGCTGGAGCGGGGCGCGAGACTGGTCTAACGGACCCTTGTACGCTGCGCAGAGGTCGCAACGGCGGCAAAAGTCCTGCACGTCTCTCCTCATCCTCCCCCAATAAAAACCCTGCCTAAGGCGACGGAGAGTTTTATTTACCCCAAAATGTCCGGCCCCTGCAGTTCCATGGCACACCGCCTCTCTCAACGTCGTCGGCACTACTTTCCGCCACTTGCTCTCTCCCGTCGCTGGCTCTTTCCAGGACTTCATCAGCACCCCGTTGCTCAATCTCAGGGTTTCGAACTCTGACCACAGCCCCTTGGTTGCGTCGGTGACCCCGGCCACCTCTTCCCACGGCGGCTTCTGGCCCTCTTCTACCCACTGCAGGACTGGCAACAGCTCCATGTCGTTCTCTTGATGGACCCTCCAACCTGCCGCTTCTGCCACCTGCAGCGCCTTGCACACTGGTCCGTCCCCCGTATGGTTAGGGCATATCATTATCCTCGCTTCCTCTTGGAGCTCTCTCTCCCTTCCTTCTCTCTTCTCGCAGTACACACACCCTCTCTCTGCGCAGGGCCGTCGTGACAGGGCGTCTGCGTTGACGTGGCGCGCCCCTGCCCTGTGCTCTATGGTGAAGTTGTAGTCTGCCATCCTTTCTAACCAGCGGCACACCTGTCCCTCCGGCTCCCGGAAGGACCACAGCCACTGCAGCGCCGAGTGATCGGTCCGGATGGTGAACCGAGGCTGCCCCAGGAGGTAGTATCGGAAGTGCCGTAATGCTTCTACGACGGCGAGGAGCTCCCGGCGGGTGACGCAATAGTTTCGTTCTGTTTTGTCAAACGTTTTGCTGAAGTATGCCACCACCCGCTCCCCGTCCGGCCCCGTCTGGGACAGCACGGCCCCCATACCCCCATTGCTGGCGTCAGTGTCCAGTAGAAACGGCAGTGTGGGGTCTGGTGCTCTAAGCACCGGAGACTCGGTCAGTGCTTTCTTGAGGGATTCGAAGGCTAGGTGGCATTCTGTCGTCCAGTGGAAGTCTGTGTTCTTTTCCTTTAGCCGGAAGAGTGGCTCTGCGATTTTAGAAAACCCCTTTACGAATTTCCTATGGTATGAGGCTAACCCTACGAAGCTCTCGAGTTCTCCCTTGTCTCTGGGGGTGGGCCACTCTATGAGCGCCCGTGTCTTCTCTTCCAGGGTGCGGATGCCCCCCGCGCCGATGCCATGCCCTAAGAACTCTACCCTCCTCTTCAGGAAGTGGCACTTATCTGGGTGTAACTTCAGACCCGCCTCTGCTATCTTCTGCAGGACCTTCCGTAACGCCCCCACTGCTGCCTGAAACGAGCCCCCGTGTGTCAAGATGTCATCTAAGTACACGACGCATTCGGTTTGGGGAATGTCTCCCAGCAGCTTCTCCATTAATCTCTCGAACGTTGCTGGTGCGTTGCACAGACCGAAACTGAGTACTCGAAACTGCCACAGCCCCCTCTCGGTGCGGAAGGCGGTCTTTGGCTTGGCATCGTCGCAGAGGGGCACCTGCCAGTACCCGCTGCGGAGGTCTAGGGATGAGAACCAGGATGACTCCCCCACCGCATCTAACAGCTCCTCGATGATGGGCAGCGGGTACGCGTCTTTCTTAGTCACTCTGTTCAGCCCCCTGTAGTCTACGCAGAATCGCATCTTTGAGCTATTTTTCGTCTTTACCAACACTACCCCCGACACCCACGGGCTCTCGGATGGCTCAATGATCCCCGCACGCAGCATGTTCTCTACAGCTTCGTTCGCTATCTCCCTCCGCGCTGCTGGGACTCGACGGGGATGCGACCTGATGGGCCGCGCCCCCTCAGTGTCTATTTGATGTTGCACCAGGTGGGTACAGCCTAGCTCATCATCGGACATCGCGAAAATGTCTTTATATTCCTCTAGTACTCGCCACAGTTCTTCGCTCTGTTGGGGTTCTAAACCCTCACTCTGGCGTTGATGCAATCTTCTCAGCATCTCTAACCTCTCGGTCTCCCCCTCCGCCTGTAGCGGTGGCTGAGGGAAAGTGTTCGGAGGTGGGCCGGGGGCATGGTTTTGGGGAGGGGTTTGGTGCGGGGCAGGGGTCTGGGTTGGGGGAGGGGCTTGGTTTGGGTGAGGGGCTTGGTTCGCTGGGTGGGGCTCGTGCTCAACAGTGACGCGGTGTACTGTGATGCTATTTACGTTTGGTTGCTCCCCTGGAGCGGTGGGAGGGTGACCCATCTGGACTACTGGCCCCCCTGCGAACGTGAGTGTGCTCTTCCCTAGGTCTACTGTGCATTGGTTTAGCGTCAAGTAGTCCTCCCCCAAGATACATGGCCCCGCCATCTCTACTACCCATACTGGAAAGTTCACTGTCTGTCCCCCCACAGTTATCATCACGGACCCCCTTCCCCTCATCGGCATCAACTCACCGGATACTGTCCTCAGCAGCTGTGTCGCTGGCTGCTCCAGAAGCATTCCCTCGGGCATCATGTTGGCGTTCACCAGCGTTGTCGTACACCCCGTGTCCACCAGGGCGACACAGTACCTCCCCTGCAGGTAGACTGGAACATGGCAGCCGTTCATCGTGCGTGGCCCGTTCTGCATGCTGACACGGCCCGTTCTGCATGCTGACAGCTCCGGCGATGTCGTCTACTTCGGGGGAAGGCGGAGCCCCACCTCCCCGTTGATGTCGGTGGGCTCCCTCCCGCGACGACGTGGCTGCGGGGAATATGACATCGGAGACCCGTCTCGCCCCATCTAGACGGGCCCCGTGCCGTTTCCCTGGTTCCACGTTCTCCAGCGGCACTCTGCTTCCCGATGTCCGGGGCGCCCACAGCCCCAACAGATCATGCTCCCCGCCCCTCTGGTCCAGTTATTGTTCCGCGGGGTGGGCTGCCGAGCGGGGGTGGGCTGCAGGGTCGCGCTTCGGAGCAGTTCTTTTAGCTGCTGCACCGACTCGGACAGTTCTCTCACCATGTTGCCTTGCTCCGCCAACGCCATCTTCCACGCTGGCTCTTCTTGTAACGGGCTCTCCGCCACCACTCTCACCACGGGGGCGGCTCCCTTCGTGCCGCTGCTCACGGCCCAACCCTCCACTGTCTCTCTTTCAAGCGCCAACTCCAGCGCCACCTCCAGTGTCTTTGGCCGTTTCAGCATTACTTGATCGCTTAGACTTCGCGGCACGATTGCCTGGATAAAGTAATTTCTGGCCAACTCATCCAGCGACTCTGGCGGCAGCCGGCTGTATACGCGCCGGCTGAGGATCTCAATGTCTGTTGCCAGTGCCCGCAGCGACTCCCCCGGTCGTCTACGCCTGTTACACAGTTCCGCAACCACGATGCCTTCCTCTTTGCATTGGCCGAAACGCCTCCGCAGGGCCGCCATCACATCAAGTCTTTTGTATCGGCCATCGCCGCCACGCACGTTATAGCTTCACCTTCGAGGGACATCACCAGATGGCTGGCTCTCTCCTCCCTCGACCAGCCATTCATGTCCGCTGCCACGTTAAACATTGTGCAATATGGCTCCCACTCGCCTTTACCGTTGTATTTCGGCAGAGTCACTTCCTTCTTGCCTCGGCGGGCGCCGTCCCGCGCCGTCTCGATCCGCGCCACTTCCCCGTCACTGGCCCGCAGGCTAGCCTCGCTGGGCCGCGGAATAGCCTCCATGGCTACGGCGACAATGTCGTCTGGCTCGGTCTTCACTCTCACCAGCCCCTGGCTTTCCACTGCCTGTCCCGCTTCACTGACCCGCGGGCTAGCTTCGCTGGGCCGTGGGATAGCTTCCGTGGCTACGGCGGCAGCGCTGTCTAGCTCGGGCTTCACCCCCACCAGCACCCGGCTTCCTACTGTCTGCTCCGCTTGGATCTCTGCAGGAGTGGCTATGTCTGCCCGGTCCTGCTCCTCTTCGGACGCCTGGCTGTCTGCCCCAGCTCTTTCTCTTCCCGCCTCTCGTTTGATTCTTCTCCGCTCTTTCCTCAGGAACTTCTTCACCATCTTGCCGATACGGAGGCAATATTCACCGCTTAACTTCTGACGAGTTAAGGGGCAGAGAAGCAGGTTTGGAGTCAGGGTACTGTTGTTAGTGCCCGTGGGAGGAAAAGCTGATGTCCACATTCTTAGTAAAGAAGTTTACAAGGGTGTGTGTGTGTGTGTGTGTGTGTGTGTGTGTGTGTGTGTGTGTACGCACGCACGCACGCGTGCCAGACAGACAGACATATCCAATTCATTTCATGTCTCAAGTCATTCCACACTTTCAGTCAGTCCAATTATCTGACGCCAATGTAGCGTTCCTGGTATTTATGGAATCATGAGGCTTCTTGTTGGTACAGGGTTCTTTATTCACAGTTAGTTCTCTGACAACTCTTGGCGGTTGCTACGCCCATAGCTAGCTAGCTGCTTCTCTTTTGGCGGTATCTGGAGACTGACTCCCCCATGCTCTGTCCGACCGGAAGTCTCCCCCAAGCATAGTGTTCCCCCCCAGTAACACTCTCACACATCAGTTCCTAGCTGCAATCGAGACACTTCTATTGCTCACCACATTACATGTAACTCTGGATCGCTACAATATGTTATGATTTTATGTATTGTCTGTTTTTATACTGGACCTTGTGTCTGCTAAATAAAGTGATGATGATGATGAGTAAGAGTGTACAGTATGAGATAAAGAGGTAAAGAGCTAAAGGGAAAACTTATTTATCATGGGCCAAGTCTCAGAAGTGCCAGGGACGACTATGTAGCCAGTAAACCAACAATACCCAGAATTAACACACAAACACAGTTATAGCTAACTAAACAGTTATAGCTTTGGGACATAAATAGCCTATCATAATATCATAGGCAGGTATCCCAATCAAATAAACTAATTTAAGAAGTAACCATTTGATTATAAAACGAAATGAATATAGTTTTAGGCTATACCATGGACACTGTCTGTCTGCCTGCCTGGCACGCACACACACACACATACACAGTACGCATACACAAACACCCACCTGCGCCGTGCACTTCATGCAGGCAGCGGCGGCCTCCTTTCCTGGATTATAACGTCACTGTTTCTAATCTGTTCTTGATTCTACTCGTTTTTGGCAAAGCTTTAGATCGTAGTCATCAAACAGCATGCTTTCTCCGCATGTCTAAAGTCTAAAGTTGCGGGGAAGTTTTCAGCGCGAAGTGAGCGCAGCATCACTTTTACAGTAGGCTGTTGGCAGCATGGCGGCGGCATCTCATCTGGAGCGATGCAGTGGACGGTCTTATATAATGTCGCACATAATGTTGGATTTAACCTCTCTGGGTAAGTACTGAGTTTAGCTTATTGTTCTCTAAATAATTCGGGCTGCATTAATATAGGCTACCATAGCGGTTGTGTCTTTGTGTCTTTTTTTTTCCTTATATGAGACTGCTCTCTCCATAGATAATCTATCTCCAACATATATTTTAGCCACAATTCATGACGTATCCTCTACTAATCTTGGTACTGTATAGCCAGCATGGCAGCGTTTCACTCGGCCAGTCAGCACAGCAGTCTGCCAGATGCGAAGAGTTTTGGGTGTTAAATAAAGCGTTTTATTGTTCTATATTCTGCCTGCCTCATTCAATTTGTTAAGATTATGCACAAGCTTTTTATTATTGTGATAATAAACATTTGAACTGTCATTGTGGTGTTTAAAGTGTTATTATTATTATTATATATTTTTAAATTATTATTATTATTATTATTATTATTTTATCGGGCCGAGCGCCGGGCTCGGGACGATTTTCACGTCACTAGCTCGGGCCCGGGTTGGGCCCAGGCCGAACATGGAGGGCCCGGGCCGGGCTAGGGCCTAGATTTGAGGCCCGTGCTGTGCTCTACTGGTCACACTCATGGCCTGCAGTGATAGTTTCCACGTCTGGTCTATTTTTGACTCGAGCCGCGAGCGATTGTGATCAGCCAGGCAGGAAGTCAGTACAAGTTGTGACTGGCGCGGAGCAAATCAGCGCTTCTGGTGTGAATGGCCGGGCTCCTGCTTGAGCTGAATTTACACACAGTATCGCTTTCGGATTCAGTGTGTTTCCCCCGTCAGGAAGAACCAACCCGGTCTCAACAATCTGCGTGCAAATGACACAACCGGCCAAGCAAGTTGTCAAATGACACAACCGGCCAAGCAAGTTGTCAAATGCCTCGGCGGACAAAATTACATTCATCGTCAATTTATCTCATTGGCTTCCCGAGACCCATAAATGTTGTAAAAATCGTCGAAAATAGCCCACCAACAGATGCATAAACACGAGCATGTATGTGTTTAACGTGCATACAAAGAACTGCCAGGATCAGACTTGAAACACGCATTTAAAAAAACGCTATGTGTGTCTCCCTGGAGCTAGAGGTTGCCCCCGACTCGCTTCCTCAAATGCAGCCCGAATCTGAGCATTCTGCAGCGGATGAGTCACGCTGGAATGCTGGGGAAGTTTCTGGAGCTCAACGAGCAAGTGACATTGCCTGGACTGGCAAATTCCGATTGACACAGCGCATGTGCCAGTAATGTCAGGCTGGGGAGGGAGCAGGATTTTTTAAATCTCAGCTTTGACAGACAACTGAGAGCTGCTTTATCATTCGTTCAATGTTTTATGACTCCAAAAAATGGGAGATAATGAGGCCCAATCACCGGCACCCACTTCAACCCCTAATGTCTACTAGTTTTTGAGGCTTACACACAATGTTCAAATTAACCAGCCATTAACATAAATCATTGGTCTATATTGTCTCTCAAATCTACCAATATTTGGCTGATGCTATTGCAATGATCCCAGGTTAACGACAAAACTCATCATGAGTCACCAGCAATATGTAGGCTACTTAACGCTATACATCTCAGGAGGAGAGCAGAAGGGTAACTTATAATGAGCCATGAAGATTAACGTTACATTTCACAACACTTTCAGAAAGCCTGTGGGTCTGCGTTATGGTAGCCTTCCATGGTGCTCGCCTCTCGGTGTCATCAGATCAGTCCGGTGTCAGTCCCTTGAAGAAACGAACAACGATGTGTTATTAATCACTGTTAAAGACCCTGGCAAGCAAAATGCACCAAAACCTTCCAACTATGTCATTGGTTCCCAAACTGTGGTCCGCCAGAGAATTTCAATTATTTAATTTTTTTACAGAAAACAGTTTTTACATACACATTAACCCTTGAGGAGTAGCTGGATTGGGCCAATTTTCAGATCGATTTAGATTTATCATTACTCATTAAGCCAACTCACTAATCCTAACATTCGCAAAAATCGCCTACCTCCATGCTAACTATAAGCATCAATCCTCAGACATATCTGCAGTTCTTCTTCCTTTTGAATGGCGAATTGGACCCAACATCTGCAGTTTGTTGAGCCTGGCCGTGAGACTCAGCCTGCTTCCTCAGCACTGATCTACTACTGTACGTCATATCCAAGTTGATCTGATTGGTTGAAGTTGGCCCGCCCAGAAGGTGATAGACAAATGCTTCATCCAATCACCTGCCAAGGAACTTTTTGAACGTGGCATAGGATCTGCTGGTGCGAGTCCAGATATGTGAATACAAAACAATTTGGCAGAGTATATATACAAGAGTAGTGAGGAAGGGAGATATGTCGGTGGAGATGGTTTAGAGAAGAGAGTAAGGGATAGGACCAAAGGGGCAGGAGGTGGCTCGGTTAGACCTGAGAAGTTTAAGGACATATCTTCAGGGGGAGAGGGGAAAGGAAGCAAGCCCAGGGACAGGGGGCAGAGAAGCAGGTTTGGAGTCAGGGTACTGTTGTTAGTGCCCGTGGGAGGAAAAGCTGATGTCCACATTCTTAGTAAAGAAGTTTACAAGGGTGTGTGTGTGTGTGTGTGTATGCACGCACGCACGACAGACAGACAGACAGATCCAATTCATTTCATGTCTCAAGTCATTCCACACTTTCAGTCAGTCCAATTATCTACCTATATGTGACCAGGTCTAAATAACTGACAACGCCACCTAGGGAGTTTCACCCAAGGAAATACCAGGGCTTTAATGCCCACCGATAAACCATACAGATTCGTTTACAATGGTGAATGACCAAGGAGGAGCAGAGACGTGGTTTCCAGGTATAAAAGTATGTATTATTTATTAGAAAAAGCTCAGACTAATTGCAATTGCCAAATTATTAAGATTTATTCAAACAGTGCTAAAAACAGCTAAGTTGCAAAAACAGGGAAATGCACCTTTAAAATGTCCAAGCTATTAAGGGGGAAGGGTAAAAGCAAAGGGCACTGGAACTTAAGTGAGTGAGGGACTGGATAGTATAAAATACGAGAGTTTAAGAATAAAAGTACCTACCCCACCAAGCGTGTACAACACACACACACAATTAAAGTGCTTGGTGCAAAGGGTGCTTGAACACGGCACACTGCAACGGCACACACACGCATGCAAATGAAGGAAAAGGCAGGTAGGGAGGGCCCGCAGCTCACACCAGTCTAAACCCACACCCACTCCAGTGGCCAGGCCTATGCGGGACACAAAAAGGGAAAACTTAATTCTGGACAAGTTGACAATTTCTTTTACTAAATTAAAGGTACACTTATGGACAGGAGAAGGGCAGAACAGCTAGCAGCAGCTTATGTTCTGTACAAAAAGAGAAGGCACAATTAGCCACAGACAAACAGAATAACATGTGAAATGCTTTTAGCCAATTACTAGACTCACCAACAGCAGTTAGCATTGGGATATGAACAGCTCCTGCTACCCAGACCCAGGACAGATACACAGTAGCCTGTCTTAAGGAATAAACAAACTCCATAAACACAAGGAGACATGCAATGTGCATCAATCAAACATAATTCTCACTACCTTCCTCCAATGGAGGTTTGGAGGGGAAGACACCAGAGAGAGAAGCCAGCCTTAGCCTACGCTCTGTTAGGCAGGCTATTTATAGGGGCTGGCCAATTGAGGGGCAGGCCAATTGAGGTAACTGGAAACACCTGGTGTGTGGAGATTAGTGGGTGGGACCCATAGGTGTAGGTCACCCTGCCACATATACTTGCAAGTTACTGTATGTAGCTTACTGTAAAATAAGCTAAAGTTCAAATTAATTTTGGACACAATGTTTGGTAACACTTTCTATGAATGCCATGTCTATGCTGCAGTATCCATTACATGGTATATAATCCATTTATATGGCATTATAGTGAACATGCTTAGAGTGCATCATAGACAATCTTTTTCCTGATTCTTTTTGTTGTTGCAAGTCAAGTCAAGTCAAATTTATTTATATAGCACCTTTCATACACAAAGGCAATTCAAGGTGCTTTACAAAAAAATTATCGAAAAAACAAGCAGCAAAGCAATGCATATATAAAAAACACAGCCGACAGTTTTAGTTAGAATATATACTCAAATTAACAAACATGAAACATTATTTCTGTTTTAAATAAGTTACAAGGCATTCTTCAGTATTATTATTACATGTACAGTCCATTTGTTGGAAATGTACAGGAAAAAAAAAATTAAAAATTACAGGCCGAATACAGGTTTATTCTGCCGGGCTGGAGAGAGGCAGTAGTTTAGTAGCAGTTAAAGGCAAGAGTAAACATAAAGGTCTTTAGCTTGGATTTAAAAATAGGCAGAGTAGGGGCAGATCTAATGTGTTCAGGGAGTTTGTTCCAGTTATGAGAGGCATAGTGGGAGAACGCGGCTTCACCATGTTTTGATTTGGTCCTCGGGACAATTAGTAGACCAGTGCCTGAAGATCTCAGGGATCTGGATGGTTCATAGTGTAGAAGCATTTCAGAGATGTAGTGTGGGCCTGACCCGTTGAGAGATTTGTAAACTATTAGCAGAATTTTAAAGTCTATTCTAAGATTTACTGGCAGCCAATGCAGATTTTTGAGAACTGGTGTAATGTGTTCAGCTTTCTTGGTTCTTGTTAGAACTCTAGCAGCCGCATTCTGAATGAGCTGTAGTTGTTTAATAGCTTTTTTGGGAAGACCATTGAAAAGACTGTTGCAGTAGTCTAGCCTGCTAGAAATGAAAGCATGAATTAGTTTTTCAAGATCTTGTTTGGACATATAGCCTCTAATCCTTGCTATATTTTTTAGATGATAGAAGGCAGATTTTCTTATAAGCTTGATGTGGGAGTTGAAATTTAGATCAGAGTCAATAATAATGCCAAGATTTTTTACCTGGTCCTTTGGCTTCAAAGATAGGGATTCGAGGTGAGCAGTAACTTTGAGCCTATCTTCTTTTTTGCCGAAGACAATTATCTCTGTTTTGTCTTTATTAAGTTGGAGAAAATTCTGGCACATCCAATCATTAATTTGCGCAAGGCACTGACACAGTGTCTCTATGGGGGCATAGTCATCCGATGAGAGGGCTATGTAAAGTTGGGTGTCATCTGCATAGCTATGGTAAGCTATTTTGTTTTTTTGCATAATTAGGCCTAGAGAGAGCATATAAAGGTTAAATAGGACAGGACCTAAAATTGATCCTTGGGGTACCCCACATGTCATTTTGGTTTGGTCAGATAGTTGCCAATGGAGACAAAGTAGTTCCTGTCTTGCAGATAAGATCTGAACCACTCTAGGACCGTGCCGGAAAGCCCGACCCAGTTTTCCAGTCTGTCCAGTAGAATTTCGTGAGGTCTAGTAACACTAAGATTGAGATTTTACCTGAATCAGTGTTCATTCGGATGTCATTTATAACTCTGATAAGCGCAGTTTCGGTGCTATGATGGGGTCGGAAGCCTGATTGGAAGGGATCTAGGAGGTCATTGGAGGATAGAAAGGTATTGAGTTGTTGGTAGACAGTTTTTTCGAGTATTTTGCTAATAAAGGGAAGATTTGATATTGGTCTGTAGTTGCTGATTATAGAGGGGTCGAGGCTACGCTTCTTTAGCAGGGGCTTAACAACTGCAGTTTTTAGAGATTTTGGAAAAATGCCTGTAAGAAGAGAGGTATTAATTATCTTCAGTATGTCGGTCGCCAGGCAACTGTAGACATTTTTTAGAAAGCTTGTTGGCAGGGTGTCTAGGCAACACGATGAGGATTGCAGTCGATCGATCGACGGTGGCGACGGAGGTGCGTTTGATTCGACCCCACCCAGAGCCGGGATCACACGGAGCTAATGTGTGGGAAGGGGAAGGAGCCGGTATGCTTAGATCTTTCCCCTGTGTTTAGCAGTAGAGATCAAACACACCTTTTAAAGCCGATTAGAGCTTGAGGTTGGTACGAGACAACATGCATGTAGACCTTGAGGGAAGAGTTGTATGTACACACCTGCTGCCTATTTGTGCAATCAAACAATATTAAATATGCCATTTGGTGGATGCTTTTTCCTGGGTGTACATCTGGTGTACTTAAACATCTGGATGTACATCATATATTTCCACACTTTTTTCCTCATCCAATTAATTAATTCATTAGGTGTAATTAATATGCAAGAACAATATAAGTGTGTGTGTGTGTGTGTGTGTGTGTGTGTGTGTGTGTGTGTGTGTGTGTGTGTGTGTGTGTGTGTGTGTGTGTGTGTGTGTGTGTGTACAGGAAGCAAGAGGCAACCCTGGCACTGAAAGGTTGTAAAAAGAACAGGAAAATAAGTCAGATTGTATAGAAGTCTATGGGGAAATGACTTGACTTCTCACTTGATTTATGACCTCAGTAAACACTTACTGAGTTTATGGTCTCAATCGCTAGTTTCAACTCTTCTTCATGTGGATGTTAACTATTAACCATCGATTAACTGCTGTTAAGAATGTAACCGGTTAAAAAAAGAACTGTTTTGACCAACAACATGTGTTGTTACTTTGTATCCCTTCCATTTGTAGAGCTCACACTGTGTTCACTTTTTTACCAGTGCAGCAGAGGACACAGTGGCATCCCTCACCCAAACTACTGGTGCATGCATGAATGTCACATAAATAATATGCAGCTAATGTGTGACTGTGAGGTTAAATAAGACTGGAACTGAGAAAAAGATGTGGGGGGGGACCAATAGCAGGTGGCTCTGTGGGAAACCCCTGGTCTCGCTGGCTCCAAATAACCAAGATGGTGACGGCCAAAATGTCAAACTCAAGACTTCAAAATGTCCGCAAACCAATGGGTGAAGTCATGGTGGCTACTTTCATATTTGTACATAGGTGAAAGGGGGTGGGGCAAAACAAACAAGTCAGTTGAGTTGAGTTGAGTTGAACTCTGATTGGCCGGAACACACAAAGGTTTGAAACAGCGGACGCATAAGAAAAAGAGAATTATGCTGCATGCTCTTCACTCCAGAGAGATGCAGTCTGTGTGGATGGAGAGAGAGATGCAGCCTGTGTGGATGGAGAGAGAGATGTAGTCTGTGTGGATGGAGAGAGATATGTAGTCTGTGTGGATGGAGAGAGAGATGTAGTCTGTGTGGATGACAGAGAGATGTAGTCTGTGTGGATGGAGAGAGAGATGTAGTCTGTGTGGATGGAGAGAGAGATGTAGTCTGTGTGGATGGAGAGAGAGATGTAGTCTGTGTGGATGGAGAGAGAGAGATGTAGTCTGTGTGGATGACAGAGAGATGTAGTCTGTGGATGGAGAGAGAGGTGTAGTCTGTGTGGATGGAGAGAGAGATGTAGTCTGTGTGGATAGACAGAGAGATGTAGTCTGTGTGGATGACAAAGAGATGCAGTCTGTGTGGATGACAGAGAGATGTAGTCTGTGTGGACAGAGAGATGTAGTCTGTGTGGATGGAGAGAGAGATGTAGTCTGTGTGGATGGAGAGAGATGTAGTCTGTGTGGATGGAGAGAGAGATGTAGTCTGTGTGGATGGAGAGAGATGTAGTCTGTGTGGATGGAGAGAGAGATGTAGTCTGTGTGGATGACAGAGATGTAGTCTGTGTGGATGGAGAGAGAGATGTAGTCTGTGTGGATGACAGAGAGATGTAGTCTGTGTGGATGGAGAGAGAGATGTAGTCTGTGTGGATGACAGAGATATGTAGTCTGTGTGGATGGACAGAGAGATGTAGTCTGTGTGGATGACAGAGAGATGTAGTCTGTGTGGATGGACAGAGAGATGTAGTCTGTGTGGATGGAGAGAGATTTAGTATGTGTGGATGGAGAGAGAGATGCAGTCTGTGTGGATGGAGAGAGAGATGTAGTCTGTGTGGATGGAGAGAGAGATGTAGTCTGTGTGGATGGAGAGAGAGATGTAGTCTGTGTGGATGGAGAGAGAGATGTAGTCTGTGCGGATGGACAGAGAGATGTAGTCTGTGTGGATGGAGAGAGAGATGTAGTCTGTGTGGATGGAGAGAGAGATGCAGCCTGTGTGGATGGAGAGAGAGATGTAGTCTGTGTGGATGGACAGAGATATGTAGTCTGTGTGGATGGAGAGAGAGATGTAGTCTGTGTGGATGGACAGAGAGATGTAGTCTGTGTGGATGGAGAGAGAGATGTAGTCTGTGTGGATGGACATAGAGATGTAGTCTGTGTGGATGGACATATAGATGTAGTCTGTGTGGATGGAGAGAGAGATGTAGTCTGTGTGGATGACAGAGATATGTAGTCTGTGTGGATGGAGAGAGAGATGTAGTCTGTGTGGATGACAGAGAGATGTAGTCTGTGTGGATGGACAGAGAGATGTAGTCTGTGTGGATGACAGAGAGATGCAGTCTGTGTGGATGACAGAGAGATGTAGTGTGTGTGGATGGAGAGAGAGATGTAGTCTGTGTGGATGGAGAGAGATGTAGTCTGTGTGGATGGAGAGAGATGTAGTCTGTGTGGATGGAGAGAGAGATGTAGTCTGTGTGGATGGAGAGAGAGATGTAGTCTGTGTGGATGGAGAGAGATGTAGTCTGTGTGGATGGAGAGAGATGTAGTCTGTGTGGATGACAGAGAGATGTAGTCTGTGTGGATGGAGAGAGATGTAGTCTGTGTGGATGACAGAGAGATGTAGTCTGTGTGGATGGAGAGAGAGATGCAGTCTGTGTGGATGGACAGAGAGATGTAGTCTGTGTGGATGGAGAGAGAGATGTAGTCTGTGTGGATGGACAGAGAGATGTAGTCTGTGTGGATGGAGAGAGAGATGTAGTCTGTGTGGATGGAGAGAGAGATGTAGTCTGTGTGGATGGAGAGAGAGATGCAGTCTGTGTGGATGGAGAGAGAGATGTAGTCTGTGTGGATGGACAGAGAGATGTAGTCTGTGTGGATGGACAGAGAGATGTAGTCTGTGTGGATGGAGAGAGATGTAGTCTGTGTGGATGGAGAGAGAGATGTAGTCTGTGTGGATGGACAGAGAGATGTAGTCTGTGTGGATGGAGAGAGAGATGCAGTCTGTGTGGATGGAGAGAGAGATGCAGTCTGTGTGGATGGAGAGAGAGATGTAGTCTGTGTGGATGGAGAGAGAGGTGCAGTCTGTGTGGATGGAGAGAGAGATGTAGTCTGTGTGGATGGACAGAGAGATGTAGTCTGTGTGGATGGAGAGAGAGATGTAGTCTGTGTGGATGGACAGAGAGATGTAGTCTGTGTGGATGGAGAGAGAGATGTAGTCTGTGTGGATGACAGAGAGATGCAGTCTGTGTGGATGACAGAGAGATGTAGTCTGTGTGGACAGAGAGATGCAGTCTGTGTGGATGGAGAGAGAGATGCAGTCTGTGTGGATGGAGAGAGATGTAGTCTGTGTGGATGGAGAGAGAGATGCAGTCTGTGTGGATGGAGAGAGAGATGCAGTCTGTGTGGATGGAGAAAGAGATGCAGTCTGTGTGGATGGAGAGAGAGATGTAGTCTGTGTGGATGGAGAGAGAGATGCAGTCTGTGTGGATGGAGAGAGATGTAGTCTGTGTGGATGGAGAGAGAGATGTAGTCTGTGTGGATGACAGAGATATGTAGTCTGTGTGGATGGAGAGAGAGATGTAGTATGTGTGGATGACAGAGAGATGTAGTCTGTGTGGATGGACAGAGAGATGTAGTCTGTGTGGATGACAGAGAGATGCAGTCCGTGTGGATGACAGAGAGATGTAGTGTGTGTGGATGGAGAGAGATGTAGTCTGTGTGGATGGAGAGAGAGATGTAGTCTGTGTGGATGGAGAGAGATGTAGTCTGTGTGGATGGAGAGAGAGATGTAGTCTGTGTGGATGGAGAGAGAGATGTAGTCTGTGTGGATGGAGAGAGAGATGTAGTCTGTGTGGATGGAGAGAGAGATGTAGTCTGTGTGGATGGAGAGAGATATGTAGTCTGTGTGAATGGACAGAGAGATGTAGTCTGTGTGGATGGAGAGAGATGTAGTCTGTGTGGATGGAGAGAGATGTAGTCTGTGTGGATGACAGAGAGATGTAGTCTGTGTGGATGGAGAGAGATGTAGTCTGTGTGGATGACAGAGAGATGTAGTCTGTGTGGATGGAGAGAGAGATGCAGTCTGTGTGGATGGACAGAGAGATGTAGTCTGTGTGGATGGAGAGAGAGATGTAGTCTGTGTGGATGGACAGAGAGATGTAGTCTGTGTGGATGGAGAGAGAGATGTAGTCTGTGTGGATGGAGAGAGAGATGTAGTCTGTGTGGATGGAGAGAGAGATGCAGTCTGTGTGGATGGAGAGAGAGATGTAGTCTGTGTGGATGGACAGAGAGATGTAGTCTGTGTGGATGGACAGAGAGATGTAGTCTGTGTGGATGGAGAGAGATGTAGTCTGTGTGGATGGAGAGAGAGATGTAGTCTGTGTGGATGGACAGAGAGATGTAGTCTCTGTGGATGGAGAGAGAGATCTAGTCTGTGTGGATGGAGAGAGAGATGCAGTCTGTGTGGATGGAGAGAGAGATGCAGTCTGTGTGGATGGAGAGAGAGATGTAGTCTGTGTGGATGGAGAGAGAGGTGCAGTCTGTGTGGATGGAGAGAGAGATGTAGTCTGTGTGGATGGACAGAGAGATGTAGTCTGTGTGGATGGAGAGAGAGATGTAGTCTGTGTGGATGGACAGAGAGATGTAGTCTGTGTGGATGGAGAGAGAGATGTAGTCTGTGTGGATGACAGAGAGATGCAGTCTGTGTGGATGACAGAGAGATGTAGTCTGTGTGGACAGAGAGATGCAGTCTGTGTGGATGGAGAGAGAGATGCAGTCTGTGTGGATGGAGAGAGATGTAGTCTGTGTGGATGGAGAGAGAGATGCAGTCTGTGTGGATGGAGAGAGAGATGTAGTCTGTGTGGATGGAGAAAGAGATGCAGTCTGTGTGGATGGAGAGAGAGATGTAGTCTGTGTGGATGGAGAGAGAGATGCAGTCTGTGTGGATGGAGAGAGATGTAGTCTGTGTGGATGGACAGAGAGATGCAGTCTGTGTGGATGGAGAGAGAGATGTAGTCTGTGTGGATGACAGAGAGATGCAGTCTGTGTGGATGGAGAGAGAGATGTAGTCTGTGTGGATGACAGAGATATGTAGTCTGTGTGGATGGACAGAGAGATGTAGTCTGTGTGGATGGAGAGATAGATGTAGTCTGTGTGGATGGAGAGAGATATGTAGTCTGTGTGGATGACAGAGAGATGTAGTCTGTGTGGATGGACAGAGAGATGTAGTCTGTGTGGATGGACAGAGATATGCAGTCTGTGTGGATGGAGAGAGAGATGTAGTCTGTGTGGATGGAGAGAGATATGTAGTCTGTGTGGATGGACAGAGAGATGTAGTCTGTGTGGATGGAGAGAGATGCAGTCTGTGTGGATGGAGAGAGATGTAGTCTGTGTGGATGGAGAGAGATGTAGTCTGTGTGGATGGAGAGAGAGATGTAGGTCCCTATCGTTGCATCGGCGCTGTTTCTAGGCCGAGCGCCTGGCGCAGCTCAAATCAGTGGGCGTGGACCAGCGCACTTGATATCTTGGTCTTGGCGCTAGACGCAGCCTCAACCATTACAACCACGCCTTTTAAGCGTAGAATTATGCACCGTCAGTTCATTGGATAAGTGCAATAAACGAATTGCATGCTTGCCTTTTAAGCTCCATTCCAGTGGTCCAGCAAAACCAGACGAAACCCAAGCCTCTGATCCCCCCCCCCCCCCCCCCCCCCCCCACCTCCCTTCATCCCGTCTGTCTCCATATATCGGCTATTATTCCATATTATGATGCTTCTCAAACCAATATAACTGGAGTTGAAATACTGCAAGCATGTAAAAACGCTACACTATAGCAAGATCAAAGTGAAAATAATGTTCTAAACGCATCAGCTAGAAAAATATAGCCTATTAGATTGGTGAAAGTTTGTCCAGAAAGATATCATTTTCTCTCGCCTGCTGCAGGAAGGATGATGCACATAAATATAGCCTACATTATGTAAAGTCATTGCATAAATGTGTTTTTATTGTAAAACTAAATGTGGAGTAGGGCCAAGTTATTGGAGCGGACATCACAGTATAGCAAATGACAGTAGAAGCTTCCGAAGCACGTTCCGCTGTCACTTATCTAAATCACGTTAAATCGACAAGGGATATTTATAGCCCCAGTAGGACATATATGTTTCAAATAGGGTGGTGTTTTCATTTCGATGTTTTATTTGGTCCAATATTGAAATGTTCTACAATTGGAGGTTGTCTTACATTACACATTATTTAGATCCTCCCTTAATATAGGTTTTCGGCTCATTTGGTTGCTATTTAGTAGCGAAATGGAGAGACACAATGCATCTTGGGACATTCACATTGCAGTGAAGTTACAGCTTATTTTTTCTATGGGACTCTGAGCGAGGGAGTCAGAGACAGTCGGTATTGTGCCTGTCAGACTGAGGAGAGAGGGAGAGAGGTGACACAGAGAAGGGTGAAAGAGGAGAGAGCCAGAGGGGAGGGAGAGAGCCAGAGGGGGCCACTGAATAGGCCTGCTTTTCAAAGGCGCAAGGCGCTAAATTAACGCCAGGTCGGAAGATAGCAGTACGCCGGTATTTAGCGCTGACACGCCCACTTTGGCCCATTCTGGGACTGCGCCACGCCCATTCGGCCTAAAGCGCATTTGGCAGCCTAAAGCCATATTGATATCGTCCCAAAACAGGCGCAAGGCACGTTTTTTTTGCGTTTAAGGCCCGTTTTAAGGCTTGTGGGAGAATAGGGCCCGTAGTCTGTGTGGATGGAGAGAGAGATGTAGTCTGTGTGGATGGAGAGAGATGCAGTCTGTGTGGATGGAGAGAGAGATGTAGTCTGTGTGGATGGACAGAGATGTAGTCTGTGTGGATGACAGAAATGTAGTCTGTGTGGATGGAGAGAGATGCAGTCTGTGTGGATGAAGAAGAGAGAGAGAAAACCAGAGATGGACAAAGTGAAAAAGGGGGAGAGATAGACAGAGCTTGAGAGAGAGCAGACTGACGGCGTAAAGTACTGACTTATAACAATGTGACAGAGTTCAAAGCCAGGCTGAGTCCTCTTGTCTCCTCATCTCTAATTACACGTGCCTACGCACACACACAGGCGCACACGCACACACACACACACACACACACACACACACACACACACACACACACACACACACATACACAGGCGCACACACACACAATGGCTGACAGAGAAAAGGGTGATTCCATTTCTCACAGCTGACATAAAGATCAGTGTTCCATGGCCCAGGCGGCCTACTGAGCGCGCTCACTGTCGACTTCCATATGTCCCAACACTGCTGCTGCCTCAGGGACAAGGAGACCCCATCTCTCTCTATCACACACACACACACACACACACACACACACACACACACACACACACACACACACACACACACACGAATGGCATTAACAAAAAAGCCCTTTACATGCTATCAACCTGTGCATGTGTGTGTGACAGCTGCAAGCATGAGCGCGTGCATGTCCTATTCT
Source organism: Poromitra crassiceps (assembly GCF_964638095.1). Classification (NCBI taxonomy): domain Eukaryota; kingdom Metazoa; phylum Chordata; class Actinopteri; order Beryciformes; family Melamphaidae; genus Poromitra; species Poromitra crassiceps. The sequence goes on from NC_139623.1 coordinate 58,907,161, forward strand.
GGAGTGAGTGTGCATGTATGCTACTGCCCCTCTGCCTCATCGGCTTAATGCCAACAAAGACCAATGTGTCACTTCTGTGTGCAAATGTCATGATAAGGCAAAAGGGCAATTACCACTATAGGGCTTTGATAGACAGCTGGGTGGCTTCTGAGAGAATGTACAAGACGTCCAAGTTGGCAGAAGTGAACATCGCGGCTACTGCAGTCTAGGTTTGTGAGCTTGTTTTGGGTATCATGGAGGTAGTGAGAAGGGGTACTGTAGCACCTTTCAACAGGAGAGCCACAATACGATCAGATAATTTCCATATGGGGATCAACAAAGTTTCCCATTATTACTATTCTCCTGAAGCTAGAACGAAGAACACCAAGATGGTGTCTGTGGGTTCACTAGCAGACAACTGGATCTTCTACATTGAGGATGAATTGGGGTGAACTTTGTTGAGACTGGTGAGTCCTGGTGACTGTTGTAAGCAAATGGTTCCAGGTCTTTGTTCCACACTGTTAGCACAGTGAAACAAATCACATTTGGGTATAAAAAGCTCACAACAAACAACACTGACTGATTTTATTTTTTTATTTGGATCGAATTTTCTTTCTAATTTGAAGCTGATTTACTCTTGTTTGAAGCTCTAATAACCTCACAGGCATCATTAAAGGAAGAGAAAGAGGTTGGACTTTTGGACCCACAGTGCAATCGTTTGGCTTCAGCTGTCATGCTTTGCCCCTTAACTCTAGGTTCCTAGGTAGGTAACCTAAGAACCCTAGGGAAGAGGGACATAAAGAACTGCTCTCCATTCACTCCAGTTGTTTTGCAGAAGTCTGCTAGCTACTGAGCTGCACTGGCTACCTGGCTGTGTCAGTCAGGATTTAGAGCGCATCATAGCACAGAAACAGCATTAGTGAAAGTTACAAACGACCTTCTAATTACATCAAAGGACTTCTCTCTGTACTTGTTTTTTGTTTTTTCATTTATGCACGGCGCAAGCGGGATTTGGGCGGTGTTAACCACCAGAATTATTCACAGGTGTGGCCTTCCCGTCTTGCACTCCCTGTAATACAGTTTGTGTGTATAGGTGTAGGCCTATTGACTGTATATATTATTCTTATCTCATAACGACACCATCACATCATATATACCTGTTAAAAACATCTGTTTTGATGCAATTCGGGTTATTTTGTTTGCAGCGGGTAAACGGCGGAGACAAAAGAAAAGATTGGAGGTTTTACAGTGGACCCAATTAAAACAGTCTCGTAACGACTCGTGTCGAGGACAGAGAGAGATGGAGAGAGCTTGTGACAGATCGGCTGTGGTGCCAACGACCCTCCGGGTTATGGGAGCATTAGGTGAATAGCTTATGTACAAGTTTTCTCAATTAATTTACCATAACCCCTCATAACCCCACAACCACTCATAAGGCAGGGGACCTGCTTGACCTGGTCTTCAAGATTCAAGATTTTTATTGTCACTCCGTAGTACAAGTATCACGTGTGAAATTCTTGTGCTGTGAACTCCATTTACAACATAGTACAAATATAACAGGGCATATGAGTGCAAAAACAACAAGCGACACAAGCAATAAGGCAGTAGAGTGATAAGACAAGTCAGAGACAGTGGCATATTCACTGCACATAGGTGCACATGTCATGTGCATACTTTGGACGTACTTAAACATTTTAAATTCGACGTATTTGACGTACAGGTGCAAATAGCATATACCTAATTAAACATACAATTAAACATTAGACATACATAATGGTAGCATCTACAGTGCGGTACAGTACAGCTACTACACTATTTGTGTATGTTAAGGAGTCTCGTGGTCTGCGGGAAGAAACTGTCCCTCAAGCGATTTGTGCGTGCTTTTGGGACCCTGTATCTCCTCCCTGAGGGTAACAGGGAGAACAGGCTGTTGTGGGGATGGTTTGTGTCTTTGATGATCTTCAGGGACCTCCTGAGGCACCGCTGGTTATATAGTTCCTGCAGTTCTGGCAGCTCACATCCTGTTAGGTGCTGGGCCGCACGCCTCACTCTTCGTAGCGCCCTGCGGTCCATGGTGGTACAGTTCCCGTACCAGGTGGTGAAGCAGCCAGTCAGCAGGCTTTCAATGGTGCCTCTGTAGAAGTCCCTAAGGATTTCTGGCCTTAGCCCAAATTTCTTTAGGCGCCTGAGTCCGTGTAGTCACTGTTGGGCCTTTTTGACAACAGTGGCGGTGTGACCGGCCCATGTAAGGTCCTGGTGGATGTTGACTCCCACTTGAAGCTGTCCACCCTTTCCACCACTGTGCCGTTGATGGTGATTGAGGGGGGTACTGATGGTGATTGAGGGGGGGGCACTGATGGTGATTGAGGGGGGTGCGCCCCCCCCCCCCCTCCTGTAGTCTACAATGATCTCCTTGGTCTTGGAGACGTTCAGAGACAGGTGGTTGTCCTGGCACCACTGTTCTAGGGCCTTCACCTCCTCTCTGTAGGCCGTCTCGTCGCCCCTGGAGATCAGCCCCACGACTGTCGTCTGCAAACTTCACGATGGTGTTAGAGATTTGAGTCGCCACGCAGTCGTGGGTGTAGAGGTCGTACCAGAAGGGGCTGGAGACGCATCCCTGGGGCGCTCCTATGCTGATGGTCAGTGGGGAGGAGGTGAGGTTGCCCACTCTCACCACCTGGCGGTGGTCTGTCAGAAAGTCCAGGATCCAGTCACACATTGCTGTGTTTAGTCCCAGGACCTTGAGCTTGCTTACCAGCCTGGAGGGTACTATGGTGTTGAATGCTGAGCTGTAGTCCACGAACAGCATTTTCACATAGGTGTCCTTCCCCTCCAGGTGTGAGAGGGCAGTGTGGAGTACGTGTGCTATTGCATCCGCCGTGCTCCTGTTGGGGCGGTATGCAAATTGGAGCGGGTCGTGGTCCGGGGGGAGTGTGGGGCGGATCTGTGATATGACCAGTTTTTCAAAGCACTTGCTGGCTATGGGCGTGAGGGCTATTGGGCGCCAGTCGTTTAGGCTGGTCACTTTCTGCTGTTTGGGGATGGGGATGATCGTTGCCGCTTTGAAGCAGGAGGGAACTTGCCGGAGGGAGAGGGACTGGTTGAAAATGTCTGTGTATACGCCTGCCAGCTGGTGGGCGCAGGCCTTAAGGACCCGCCCGGGGATGCCGTCCGGGCCGGCCGCCTTGCATGGATTGATACGCAAGAACGACCGGCGCACCTCACCCGATCCTGCTGCACTTCCAACCTCACTGTCACTCCTCTCCCTGTATCTGATCATCATTTTATAGGTAGGTTCTCCCTGTACAACATCCGCAAAATCCGTCCGTTTCTCACAAGGGAAGCAACACAACTCCTGGTCCAGGCACTTGTCATCTCTCGCGTGGACTACTGCAATGTTCTTCTGGCTGAGCTACCTGCTGCAGCCATCCAACCGCTTCAGCTCATTCAGAACGCTGCAGCCCGTCTGGTATTCAACCAACCCAATTTCTCTCATGTCACTCCCCTCTTGTGGGACCTTCACTGGCTTCCCATCTCGGCACGCATTAAATTCAAAACACTGGTTCTGGCCTACAGGGCAGTACACCAGACAGCCCCTCTGTACCTACAATCTATGGTCAGGCTCCAAATCTCTCACCATTCCCTCCGCTCCTCCACCAGCGCAGGACGCCTCACCCCTCCTCCACTAGGGGGCTCAAAAGTCGCTCATCCCGTTCGCGACTCTTCTCGTCCCTGGCACCTCAATGGTGGAACGAGCTTCCACCTTCGGTCAGGACGGCCGAATCACTGCCGATTTTTCGGAAAAGACTAAAGACACACCTTTTCAGGCTCCATCTGGGCCCTTCTTGAACTAACTTCTTTCTCTCTCTTAAACACATTGAGTGCCAAGGACGTCTGTGTACGTCCTAAAAAAGTAACGAGAAGTGCCAAGGACGTCTGTGGACGTCCCAATATCATAATTCATATTATTCCATAATTCTGCTGTTTAAGGTCGTACCCAGCCAGTGAGCATGAATCCCTTCAAGGGATCACACGGCGCCACCTTAAAAATCTACACGGCAGCTGCGCCACCTTAAAACCTTGGCGCTCAGATCCTTTACTTTGTGCAGGAGAAAGCCGTGATCAAAGAGAAACCGATGCATGCTGCAGCCAGAGCCATATAGATTGCTCTGTCTGCAGCTGACAGTTGGCTGCGATCCGCGCCCACAACTGAGCTCCTCTGCCTCTGTCTATCTGTCTGCATATAGTTTCTCCACACGATTACCCGCCAGAAAGGCAGCACCTGACGCCGAACGGCCAAACCTTTTCCTGCAGTCCCGTTTGGCATTTCCTTGTCGCGCTGGGATCCGCCCGGGAGCCGCCGTCAGCCGCCCGGCGCAAAAACGGAGGGTCCGAAAATAGACTGGGTGCGTGTGGGGAGGAGTTTGCAGCTCAGGGGGGGAGAGGGGGGTGGGGCACGCAGGCTGCACAGAACTACACCACGTCACTACATCAGAAAATATTAGCTAGAGTCAGTGAATGTGCTGTATTCATAAAAGTGACTTTATCTTGAAAAGTAAAAAAAGACAGCAGAAAACCCTTGAAAGTGCTCTTCTTTCAGAGGCTGTCATTTCATAATGGAACTGTCTAGAAACAAAATTTCGGTAACACTTCATAATACTGTAACACAAAAAATGGGTAGTTACTGAGGAACGAGTAAGGAACGAACCATTAGTTCATGAATAGTTAATGATTAGTTAATGAGTAGTTGATAGGTAGTTCCTTAATGGTAGTTACTTAAGAACTGACCATTAGTTACCATGTTAACAAACCAGTAAGTAATGATTACTTCCCTAAAAAAAACTTTTTTTCATTTGTTTTCATTCACTAGTGTTAGGAATCATAGGGAGGGTTATCGTCCTTCTTCTCCTTTCTTCCTTGTTTCCTTTCCTAAACACTTGTGACTGGTTTTCATTGAGAAATGAGGTGTGGTTAAGCTGTGTGTCCAGGTGATGTCATTGAGGTGCGCACGCAGCCACTGGAGCAGATTTATGAATGAACACTGCCCAGGTGTGCGCGCGGCAGATTTGAATGAATGCTCGAGACGCCACACCACGCCAGAGGACCGACACACTCACCCACTTCTTTTTGGACCGATACACCTATTTATTGAGAAACAGCTTTTTGCTTTACATTGAGGATCCTTCCTAAAACAACTTAAACTGAACTGAAACGACAAAGACGGAGCTCGCCGCTCTGGAGAGCCAAGACGGTGCTGGCGAGGCCTTGTCAGAGGTCCGCTAACGTAGTCAGCTACTACATGACATCAATCTACTACTACGGTAAGCTGACCCACCTCTACTAGTGACTTTCTCGTTTGGAAACCAGTCCTTTGTTTTGTCCATTTCTATCCCCTCTTTTCTGCTCTTTCACATACTCCAGGTTAGGACTAGCTTCGATAGCTAAATGCTACAAACAACTCTTGTCCCCTAGACTGCTAGTCCGTAACATAAATTGGGAGGCCCGTCCGGAATAAATCCGATTGTTTAAAAGTAGCGTTAGTTTAGTCAGTATATCCAAACATTCTGTTTTTGTGGAAAAAGCACAGTGAGTTGGATTCAGCTCGTTAAAAGCCGTATGTGTCTAGGTTTAGCGTTAGGTCTGGCATACGCGCTACGAGCAGACTAGTTAGCTGTTCGGTGCAAACCATTTTTCCCACAAACAGAAGTTTGCGTATGTATGTGAAACTGGTTAGCTTTAGAAATTAGGTGAGTACAATAATATAACGTTAAAATAATTACTGTGTGTGTTGGGGTTAAAAACGGGGATATAGCGTTGGTTAATGGGTCCCTGGTAAGTCTAGTTTGGCTGGTTAGCTGCTAGCTATTTGGCTAAATTTTGTTAGCGTTGGTTGCTTGTCGGTTTTGTGAGTGTGTGCGGCAAGGTAAATAAACTTAACGTTGCTGGCAGTGGTCCGTCTGGTAAGTAGCATTGTTATTAAGCGCTCTAGTATGGCTTTGGTGTGTAATCGTTGGGAATAGTGACTTATTGTGAGCTAATGCTACGCTACCTCTTGTCTTGTTTGAGTGGTCTAATGGTTACGTTTTGTAAGTATGGCTGTTTGGCAATTACTTTTTGAAGGTGATTTTGTATGGGTGTCTCACCCTTCGTCAGTCCACTTTTGTGCAGCTGATAACGTTGTGTTTTGTAAATTTGGCTGTTTGTAATTCCTTTGAAGGTGAAAGGCCATTTGGTATTACCTGTAAGGTGATTTTGTGAGGACCTACTTTTGTGAGCAGTGGCTCTAACGTAACGTTTTGTGAGTGTAGATTTTTGTAATCCCGTTTAAGGTGATTTTGTCAGTATTCTCCCTTTTGTATTGACCCACTCTAGTGAGCGGTGGCGATAATTAACTGTAATATCTGTAACCATGGCAGATTTCAATGTCGAGTATTTTTGTGGCGGTGATTTTGGGCGCAATGATTTGCGCAAGCTTAAAAAGGAAGAGTTGCTTGCTGTGGCTGCTTTTTGTGAATTGGAGATTCCTCCAGAAATGAAAAAGCTACAGATTGTGGAGACTCTCATGTTAGAGCTGCAGGTGCAGGATCCTGTACAGAAGGAGAAGGAGAGAGAAGAGGAGAGAAAGAGAGCGGAGAAAGAGGATCGTTTGTTTCAGCTCGAGTTAGCACAAGTGGCAGCAAGAGAACAAGAGCGAAAAATTGAGCTTGCAAAATTAGCATTTGAGCAAGAAAAGCTTAAAGTGAACAACAATGCCTTGCAACGCAAACATGAAGTGCGCTTTAATGTATCCAGTTGTTTGAGACTCATGCCAAAGTTTAATCGTGACGATGTGGGATCTTTCTTTGATGCATTTGAGAAAATTGCCAGGGAGCTAGAATGGCCTGAAGACAAGTGGGCTCTGCTCATTCAGACCGTACTTGAGGGTAAAGCCCAGGAAGCTTACGCTGCACTCGACACAAATGAAAGCAGGGAGTATGATGCCGTAAGAAAGGTGGTTTTGGCAGCATATGAGGTGGTGCCAGAAGCCTACCGGCAGAAGTTTAGGTCCTTGCAGCGTAAACCAGGTGATACCTTTTTAGATCTCGCTAGGCAACAGGAGGCTGTGTTTGACAGGTGGTTAGCAGGCATGGACACCTACACCTTTCAAGACCTGCGGCAGCTTATGCTGGTGGAGCAATTTAAAACTAGCTTACCCCGGCATATTGAAATACATCTAAATGAGACAGCCGTTAATAACTTGAAGAAAGCCGCCATGGCAGCTGATTCGTATGAGTTAACTCATAGAGAAGTGCCTGGGAGAGGTAGGTTTGGTGGTAGGCCAGATGGGAGGCAGACTGTAACAACTGCCCGGCCTGCGGAGGCGGCCCCCGAAGAGTTTAGTCCCACCTTTGTTCAGTCTCAAGGATCAGGGAAACGATTTGAGAAGCCATATGAGAAGTCACATGAGAGGTCATATTTTCCCAGAAACTATGTCATTTGTAATTACTGTAAAAAGCCCGGCCATATGAAGTCCAGTTGTCTCAGTCTCAAGAGGAGAGACGGAGAGGGGAAAGCAGTAGGATTGGTCCGCACCTACGCTCAGATTGGTCCCTGTGAGGCGGATGGGTGGAACCTGTCGTCCTGCCCGATAGAGAGTTTGAGGGTTTTGTGTCAAAAGGGGGAGTTTCTGGCGCGCCTGGTGGTAAGATGGTCCCGATCTCCATCTTGAGGGACACAGGTGCCACACAGTCCTTACTGCTCCAGGGTGTCATAGACCTACCTCCGGACACATATTTACAGGCTTCTACCCTGTTGCAGGGCGTGGGAGGTGGTTTCATTAGGGCTCCTCTGCACAAGATTTATCTTGAGTCTAATGTTGTAAATGGACCAGTAGTGGTAGCCATTATTCCTTCTTTGCCAACGGAAGGGTTTGCTTTTGTGTTAGGTAATGATTTGGCTGGTACTAAAGTGTGCGTGACGCCCGTTGTGAGTGGAACACAGTGGTTGGAGCAGCTCCAAGATGAGGCTGTGATGGCCACACTAGAGCAAACTAGAGAAGTGCTCATTGAGGAGGTAGAGGCTGGAGAAACCGGTAAAGAGTCAAACTCAACAGCTGATAACAACAGGGAGGCAAAGTCTCTAGCTGGCAGCGTAGTTGAGATGACACAGGTGGAAGCTAATGGAGAGCACGGTGGAGTGTTAGAGCTAGCTACGAATGTGGATTCAGTTGGGCAGTCACCGCCAACTGGTGAGGAAAATCTGGCCCTCTGCCAGATTCCACACTTTTCTGAACCTAAGGGTGAAGATAGGGCTGAGAATGAGACCTACAAGGAGAAAACCGATAGTTGCTTCATGAGCGAGGAGACATTGGTGTCAGTTGAGGGGTCTCATGACAACCACACGGCCCACGCAGAGTTAAATCTGGATGTGGTGGAAGACTGCAGAACAGAGGTTAGCGCCTCATATCTTTTTGGTCCAGGATGTCCCAGTTCCGTCAAATTGAGACTGGACTACTCTTTAAAACCTCCTGATGGAAAGTCTGACGTGAAGGATGTCAGGCGTGATGCTAAACTGCTTGAAATCACAGACACCGAGTTTGATGAGTACCCAGGTTATTTGACAGTGGCACAGGAAGGGGTTCATGTCATCGATCCTGATCCAGTGATGGGCAGAAATGTCTTGGAAGAAATGAATGCAGATAAGCGCCTGTTACCAAATAAGGCCAAGCCTAATGTATGCAAAAATGCAATCATTGCCGACTGTTGGTCCGCAGGATGAGGAAGGAAAAAAAGTCAAAATATTTATGATGGAAATAAGAGTGGAACTTGTCTAAACGACAATAGAAGTTCTAATTAAATTAAATGATTCTCACTGCAAAAGGAGGATTTGTGGGTTATTAAACCTAGGTGATTCCTCATACAGTATTTTTGAGATTTTCTATTCTAGATTTTGTGGTGACGGTTACATGTGAATTTTAAAGTTTTCTACTATTACGCTGTTTATATTTTTGTAAATTTTGTATGTAAACAAAAAGAAAATGTGAAAATGTTAAGAGAAACATGATGGAAAAAAAAACCATACAAAAACACAGGTTGGAACCCAATGTTTTTTTTTTGTTGTAGGGAGGGAGGAATGTTAGGAATCATAGGGAGGGTTATCGTCCTTCTTCTCCTTTCTTCCTTGTTTCCTTTCCTAAACACTTGTGACTGGTTTTCATTGAGAAATGAGGTGTGGTTAAGCTGTGTGTCCAGGTGATGTCATTGAGGTGCGCACGCAGCCACTGGAGCAGATTTATGAATGAACACTGCCCAGGTGTGCGCGCGGCAGATTTGAATGAATGCTCGAGACGCCACACCACGCCAGAGGACCGACACACTCACCCACTTCTTTTTGGACCGATACACCTATTTATTGAGAAACAGCTTTTTGCTTTACATTGAGGATCCTTCCTAAAACAACTTAAACTGAACTGAAACGACAAAGACGGAGCTCGCCGCTCTGGAGAGCCAAGACGGTGCTGGCGAGGCCTTGTCAGAGGTCCGCTAACGTAGTCAGCTACTACATGACATCAATCTACTACTACTCCAGGTTAGGACTAGCTTCGATAGCTAAATGCTACAAACAACTCTTGTCCCCTAGACTGCTAGTCCGTAACACTAGTTCATTAATAGTTAATCGGTAGTTCATTAAAGATCCTTAATGGTAGTTACTTAAGAACTGACCATTAGTTCCCATGGTAGTTACTTAAGAACTGACCATTAGTTACCATGTTAACGAACCAGTAAGTAATGATTACTTCCTTTTTTTTTTAAATATATATTTCACTAGTTGTTAAGTAATGGTAAAGTAAGCAGGAAGTAATGGTGTATTCCTTAGTAACTACTCAGTAAGATGTACTGCTTTACTTGAGGGGGCACAAACATGTTAAGTAATGGTAAAGTAAGCAGGAAGTAATGGTGCATTCCTTACTAACAACTCGGTAAGATGTACTGCTTTACTTGAGGGGGCACAAACATGGGAACTAATGGTAAAGTAAGCAGGAAGTAATGATGTATCCCTTAGTAACAACTCAGGAAGACTGCTTTACTTGAGGGGTCACACACATGTTAACACGTTCACTGCCAATGACGTATTAATCCGTCAAAAATAATCCAACGGTTGACTGCCAATGACGTATTAATACGTCAAAAAAATGATTTTTTTTTTTTTGACCGTGGGATGTGCATCTAACCCTTTTACATCTCTTATATAATTATTGGAGCCACCGAACGTTTACAACCCATTCCACCGACCCACTAAGTGGCGACAGTGCTCTCCTGACTAGAGGAAGGCAAGCAAAAAGCAGCCATTCTCATGAAAATGGATGGGGGAAAACGCTTTCGTTTTCGCGCTGATTGCTGGCGATGCGGGATTGCAAATTTGCATAATAGATTACAGGTGGAACACACTTTGAAACACGCAGCATAAATATGACCAGAATCGCAAAAGCTTCATCAAAGCTCTCAACCAAAACTCCAAGAAGCGAGCGAGTCCATCCAGACTTCCTCAAACAGCGGCCGCGCAGACAGGCAGCAGCAGCAGCAAAGCAGTGAGACTGGTGACAAGCTTGTGACGGCCGCTGCAGCCAAGAAGAACGCCCACGGAGGGAGGAGTTGGAAGCAGAGGGGGGTTTCCTGCTGTTATGGAGGAAATTACTGTTCAAAACTATTGTTTAGATGTCTGACGTCTTACTGATGCCAAAAATGAATGGTTAAAGTGACTGTTCTATCGAATTTCACAAAAAGCCGTTTATCTCTGAATAATTTTTCTGACGCTGAAACCATGCTGTATTCAACTGCTAATGCTTACATAACTACTAACTCTACAAACTAACTCTTTTAGACAGAGAAAGCACACATTCTATTAGTTCTTTTGAGATATTGTGTGTTCACAAAATCTTAGCAGAAAAGAATCCTCGGGTCTTGAAAGATGAGCCAGAATCCTCAAAAAAACCCTCTGGCAGAAGCTAACTACAGTAAAAAAAAAACGTCTGGCAGTGAATGTGTTAAGTAATGGTAAAGTAAGCAGGAAGTAATGGTGCATTCCTTACTAACAACTCGGTATATACTATAGGAATACACCATTACTTCCTGCTTACTTTACCATTACTTAACATGTGTGTGACCCCTCAAGTAAAGCAGTACATCTTCCTGAGTTGTTACTAAGGGATACACCATTACTTCCTGCTTACTTTACCATTAGTTCCCATGTTTGTGCCCCCTCAAGTAAAGCAGTACATCTTACCGAGTTGTTAGTAAGGAATGCACCATTACTTCCTGCTTACTTTACCATTACTTAACAACTAGTGAAATATAAAAAAAAAAATTAAGGAAGTAATCATTACTTACTGGTTCGTTAACATGGTAACTAATGGTCAGTTCTTAAGTAACTACCATGGGAACTAATGGTCAGTTCTTAAGTAACTACCATTAAGGATCTTTAAGGAACTACCGATTAACTATTAATGAACTAGTGAATGAAAACAAATGAAAAAAAGTTTTTTTTAGGGAAGTAACGAATCATTACTTACTGGTTCGTTAACATGGTAACTAATGGTCAGTTCTTAAGTAACTACCATTAACACATTCAGTGCCAGCGACGCCATATGGCGTCATTAGAAATTTACCGTAGAGTGCCAGCGACGCCAAATGGCGTCAATAACTCGAATTTTTTTTTTTGACGGGGGGGTGTCGATCTATGCCTCTTACATCGCCTCTTACAATATTCAGAGGTATTGAATGTGTCTAACCTATTTTACAGAACCCTTAGGTGGCGACAGCGCTCTCCAGATGAGAGAACGTGGAGTGAAACACACAGAAGAAGTCATTGGGGGGAAGGAAATCGCATCGCATCCGTCCGTATGCAGCGGCTTCATTGAAGCAACGTTTAGCTGTGCCCCTGCAGCAGCCAATCTGCTATCACAATTGAGTACCTCGGTGTCCGCTGCAACAGTCTCCGTGTCCGCTGCAACACATGATCAGCCGTGGATTTGTTATTATTCTCAACTCGAAGCATGGGAGCTGGTACACGCGGCTGTAAAAAAGCAGGATCTAGCGGACTTTTTCAGTGCTGAGCACAGGCAGTGGAGAAAACAGCAGAGCAGAGAGACACTCCTCCCACAACGGGGGGGGGGGAGGAGGAGGGGGGGAGGTGGGCACGCAGAGCCAAGTACACAACACAGACCCAGACAGCAGGACAGGGTTGGCAAACGCAAGCCAGAATATCCGATGCCCACCAGCAGCAAAAGATCAGCAAGAAGCTGCAACCAGCAGCGCATGCAGGCGCCAGCGCTGCTGGTTTCAGCTAAAAATATTATTCTTCCAAACAAAATTCCCTTGCCTTCACTGTTTTATTGAAGGAAATTATTTTTGAGGTGTGACTACATCAGAAAATTAGCTTCAGAGTCAGTGATGTGCTTGAAATGTTTAATTTCACAAAAGGCTCATTATCTCAGCTCGTAGAAAAAAAGCTCTGTTTTTCGTTCAATCAAGCTATCTTCTCTGGCTCATAACTAAAGAACGGAAAATGGGATCAATAAACTTTTTTTTGCAGGTGATAGAAGAGAGTCTCATCGTTATTTGTGCGTGTTCAGTGTTTACATAGTAATTATTAAAGAAATTATATGACTGTTTTAAAATGCATTGCGGCCTATGTGGCACAGCAAGCAACCTTTTGCCCAAGGGCCGTGGCACTGAAAGTGTTAAGGAACTACCTATCAACTACTCATTAACTAATCATTAACTATTCATGAACTAATGGTTCGTTCCTTACTCGTTCCTCAGTAACTACCCATTTTTTGTGTTACAGTATTATGAAGTGTTACCAAAATTTCTTCTTTGAAAGAAGCAGGAGTGAGTCCAGCCCTGTCCATATAGCCCTAATAGAAAAAATTCTATAGCTGTTTTCAACTGAATGGAAGTGAATCTGGCACAGGCTCCAGACAATTTTACTGAAGCGCTGTGGCACTCAATGTGTTAAAAAAAAAAAAAAAAAAAAAAGAATCTAAACTAACCTAAACTAAACTTGTACCACTATTTCTTCAGAAGTTGTAGTTGTCATAGACTGTGTTGCATAGTTGATTGTTCTATTGCTGACAAAAATGTGTTATTGTAAGTCGCTTTGGATAAAAGCGTCTGCCAAATGACGTAATGTAACGTAATGTAATAACCCCTCCTTGCGATGTGATAAAAGTTTCTCAGTGAATTATAGTTGATTGCCTCACCGGATAATCTGCTGGTTACCCAATTTTAGCAGCAGAATTTGATGCACTCTGTGCGTAATGACGTTTCTGCGCTGCGTAGCGTGGAGATTATGGTGCGATCAAGCGCAGCGAGTGTTTTAGCGGATAAGAGGTGCTTTTCAAAGCTCTTAGCGCAAAGTAATTGCCCACTGCTGACGATAGGATAATGCCATCTATCCCCACATTTTAGCGCTGAAATGCCTGCTTTTGCATGTGGCATGCCTATGCCCAGTACAATTATAACAGGCATGCGCTTGTGCCCGCCCCAAATTTGCATTGCGCGCAGCGTTAAACGAGCACAAACGCTAAATTACCACTTTTGCGAAGATAGGGCCCATAATCTGTTTCTCATTCATGTCCCATTCATGCATCTTACTAAATTGACTTCTTCCCGGAGTCTTTGTGTCTCCCATTTCCTGCAGGAGCTATGGACGCGGACTCCAGTGAGAAGAGACCTACCACTACTATTACTATTATTAGTCCTGTTCTTATTTCAGCTGCTACCGTTACTACTGTTGCAACTGTGCATTACTTTTACTACTTATGCTCTTACTTATTATAGTTGTTAAAGGGGGACTTACCCCCCCCCCCCCCCCCCAGATATGTGACAAGTAACCTAGAAGCTTTGAGTTTTGAGTTTTCTCGCTTTCAGTGCTATCTGGCTCTAACAACGCTGTCTCGGAGCAGTTGGAGTACGTGCTGACATAGGCTGCTACCTTAAGTGCACAACATGGGTCCTCGTCTCGTCCTCCCCGGGGAAACTGGCTTAGCAGCCGGGAGTAGCTGATGCAGCAATGCGGTTGTGTGCTCGGAGATGGGAATCCCTTAGTAGTCTCTGGCGTGCAAGACCCACCGACATGTGGAAACGTTCTGGTGCCTAGACAAATTCCCCTGGAACTATCCCGCAAAATAGTACTCAGCTATGAGTTGAATAGCACAATAGCCTTGGTGTTAGGCTATGGCGTAAGTAATAGGTCAGGACTGCTGTCTATTGCGGCCAAGGGCGTATGAGTTGACCGTCCCCATTCCCACCGGCTTCAGGAAGAACTCAGCCTACCCACCGACCACCCACTAGGTCAGGAGTGCTGGCAAACCCTGACTTCCTAACTGCTATTGAATGGTAATGATGGAGACACAATCAAACTCAAATCCTATACTTCCAGCTCCGGGAGTGAGCAGGAGATCGTCAGAGGGTGAAGATCGAGTCCAATTCCACAGACAGTATGATGGTCCCACCCTAAACCTTAAATCGTTCTGATCCCAATGTACACCATAAGAGGACGAAAGACAAGCTACTGAAATGTAGGAAAACTGTTAGAATTTCCTCAATGAATGTTAGAACTATGTATGGCCATGCCAGAGAGGGATGGAGAGCTGAAGAACTTGCTGAAAACTGCATTCTCCAAAACATTCAGATTCTAGGAATCCAAGAACATCGTATTGTACATGAGGACCAGGAGATCAGATATTCCAAACTCCAAGGGAATATTGAAATGGTTACCTCTTCAGCATGGCGTAATGACGCTCAAGCAGCAACAGGTGGGGTTGGCCTATAGTTTTATCCAAGATGGCGGCAAAACTACTTACAAGTGTAAAATTATACAGCAAGAGAGTTCTAAGTGCCACATTTCAGGGCAACCCAGCCACAGCAATCATAGTTGCATACTCACCAACCAATATAGGCCCAGTGGAAGACATTGAGAGGTTATATGATGAACTCCGAACAGCTGTGGACAGTGTACCAGCGCACACTTTCTTGTCACTGGTGACTTCAACGCTAGGCCCTGCATCCCTACCACAAGATCACTAACAGGAATGGAGAGTTCCTGGCTGAATTTGCAAAGGAAAAGGAGTTGGTCATAATAACAAATACACAGTTCCAGAAGAAGAGTGGTAAGAAATGGACTTGGATGAGTCCATCAGGTGAAAAGTATTTAGTTGACTACATCCTAGTCTGTAAAAAGTGGAAGAGTAGCGTAATGAACAGTGAACAACACATTCTCCTCAATAGGATCAGACCATAGAAGTAACCATGGAAGTAAGACTAACGGCCGGGACACACATCTTGCGTCTGCTGTGCGTCTGCTGTGCGTCTGCGTGGCGTTACCTGTTGATTTTCATTTCGGCGCCCATGTTAACAGGTTACAGCAGCCACACCACCGGCATGAGACGCGTGTCTTGCGAGGCGTGAGACGCGCGTCATCTAGAGAATAGAAGCGATGCCTATTTTTTCTGCTTACCGCGCGCGTGTCTCTAGCGTGTCTCTACACAAATAGACATTAAAATGATATTTTGAGGTCAGCCACAGCCAATCAAGGCTCGTTTTGATTTGAGACGGGAGGATGAGCTCACAGCTGCAGTTCTCCTGCCCTCTGAAAACCACATACAGTACATAGGCTACAACGTGGCTTCGTTCCTCCTCCCCACACACACACACACACACACACACACACACAAATCAATACTGCCTCGATTATGAAGTGAGCACAAGCGATCTTCAGTTAAAATCATCATTGTATTGTTTAGCCTATAGCAAATTTAATAAAAGGTAAACTCTATAGGAAGAGAGTTGGCAGACAGACAGCAGCGCAGCAGCTGCAACGCGGCATCCTGTGTGGATGCCGCGGGCGTGCCAGCCGCAGCCCCCACGCCACGCACACGCACTAGGTAGGTAGACGCAAGATGTGTGTCCCGGCCGTTAGTCTCAGGGCACCAAAGTCTAAAACACCTGCCAGGACTGAGTACGACTGGAGGGCATTCTCCGAAAGATGTAAACTGCAGGATCAATACACTCTCACAGTACGCAACAGGTTTGGTGTATTTGGCCATGCCAAGTAACACAGTAGATGCTATGTGTATCTCTTTCTCTCCCCCTCTCTCACCACACACCTGCTATGTCTGGCAGTCTAGTGTAGGCCAGTGCACACTGGCCCACTTGTGTCAAATATGTGTGTTAATGTACAGGATCAACTTCAACATGACTTTCATCCTAACTGCTTTTTTCTTTGGTTCTCTGTCTGTATCATACACATCTATGTGGCCCTATATGTGTAGATTAATTTGTATATTTTTTAACTTTATATATTTTTTGATGTTCACTTGATTGAGGTGTCCCACCTGACCAGCTCATGTGACTGAATCAGGTGGCTATTTAAGATGGCGTTTCTCCTTTGTCTAACAGTCTGAAGAAGGGCAGGGTGCTGCCCGAAACGTTACTACACGGTGTTGCAATAAATAAATAAACTAACTGGAGCCCTTTGCAGTGTGCGAACTTTTTACCATTTTATTTTTATTTTTATTTGGCACATGCTTAAAACAACTTGAAGCTAAATTTAGAAGCTGATGATAGCTAAATCAGAGCGATTGAGTAATTGTGCGATATGATCCGATTAGTCGACTAATCGTTAAAATAATCGGTGACTAGTCGACTATCAAATAATCGTTTGTGGCAGCCCTAGTTGTACCACATTTTGGGCATTTTTGAGGGCCAAAAAAAAGCAGATTTGAACCCATAGAGGGGTACTTATGCGGCTGAAAATGATACAAATGGTACAATGGTAACAGTTTGGTCTCAAATGTGGACATTTTGACCAGAAATCTTCACACACCACCCACAAAGTTATTGGTTAAAAGCTGGAAAAAAAGTGTTTTGGGGGTTAGTTACACTTTAATGGTATTATTTCTGCCATTACTGTGCATCTCTCTCTCCCTCTCTCTCCCTCTCTCTCTCTCTCTCTCTCCCTCTCAACCCAACCGCTCAGGGTAGATGAACGCCCACCAAGAGCCAGGTCTGCTCAAGGTTAAAGGGGTCTTTTCCTTGCCGCTGTCGCCAAGTGCTGCTCTTGTTCGGTAATTATTTCAATTGCCACATGACCTCGCTGTAAAATCGCCAGTGCATGGGAGAATTGTTTCAATTGTTGGGTCTAAAATAAAGAGCCTGGGCTTCTACCGTTTTTCTCAAAAACGTAGTTTGGAAACAGTCAGGACATAAAGGGGTGCATCTCACTCAATCTTTGGAGTACAAAGATCATTTTGATATCAGCTTACATTCTCCTCTTTCCAACATTCTATAAAACTCAAAATGTGTTTCATGGTCAATGTGAGGACAAGCAGAGCAAATCTAAGCACACGCGGGGGCTTTTTGAGTGCAAGGGTACCAACATCTGAACATGAAATTGATAAATCATGCTCTCAAATTGCTTGAACGACCTCTTGCATTTAGATATGTAAATAATTCCATACTATGTGACTGATTTGGATAGAGCAGGTCACAATTATTCTACTAGTATAACAATACTTTTAGCTCTGGTGCGTCTGGTGTGTGTGTGTGTGTGTGCGTGCGTGCGTGCGTGCGTGCGTGTGTGCGTGCGTGCGTGTATTCATATCAAGGGGGCGTTTAGTTGAAAGGGGGGTTAATACGGTGAAACACTATATACCGTGATATTTTGCTAGATAGCGTATAGTGTACTGTGACATTTCTTATCGTTGCATCACTAGTTCATACACATATCAAATGGGAATGGGGTCACCAGTGTAATGAGCTTTGTTGTCCCCACATGCTCACTGCCCATCGGTAACAGACCCAACAGACGGGAAAACACACACGTGCGCGCGCACACACGCACACACACACACAACGGTCCCCTGGAGCAGCATGCATATAGGCGACATGTTGGCACTGATGAGGGCAGACAGCTCGCCCCCTACACACACACACACACACACACACACACACACAGACACACACCCAGACAGGATGGCATGGTACCAGCAGCAGATATGCGGTTTGTGTGTCTGTGTGTGTGTGTGTGTGTCTGCCCGCCTCGAGTGTCCTGCTGAGATTTAGGCTCCATGGTATAAACAAACAGGCAAGAGCAAATAGAGGATGAGAGAAATTTGAGAGAGAGGGACAGAGAGAGAGAGAGAGAGAGAGAGAGAGAGAGAGAGAGAGAGAGAGAATGCATCTGGCTTGTTCGTTCGTCTCCTGTAGGCCTACCTACAAAAATGCATGTTTCTTCTCTTTTCTTTTAACACTGACAAAATGACATTAATTTATATTAAAATGTCAGTGAGCATCGGTGGTATAGTCTTTGTGGTGTGTGTCTCGCACCGTTGGCTCTAGTCAGCTTGTCGGCAGATTTTTCAGCCGATCCTATGTTGAATCAACATTGGCCCGTTGATGTGATAAATCACCAGGGTTCGAGTATGGGGGGTCAATGGGGGCTCAGCTCTCATAAAGAGAGTCTGAGACCCCATGAAAATGCACACCTGTGGGGGTCCAATCCAATCCAATCCAATCCACTCCAACTTTATTTATAAAGCGCCTTAACAGCCACAGGGGCACAAAGTGCTGTACAGAACAGAAATAAGCAGCACAATAAAACAGATAAAAATACGTAGAATAACTAAAAAGGAATAAAAATAGAAAAAACATAGGCAACAATAAAACAATAAAATAAATAAGAATATGTAAAAACAAAAGAAACCACTAAATCAGTAAAAACTATAAAACAACAATAAATGAATAAAACAATGTGAGTCTCTAATATAAACTCACAGCATTTTCATGGCTTCTCATGCCTGCCACAAATTGAGATGTCCTGCATTTTGCGAGAGAGACCGAGAGACAGAGGGAGGGAGAATAGAGACAGACTGAGGGAGAATAGAGACAGACTGAGGGAGAATAGAGACAGACTGAGGGAGAATAGAGATAGACTGAGGGAGAATAGGCGATTCTAGGCTTTCCAACCAGGGGAACCTGCACAATCACGGTCCAAAGTGAACCCTGATTGAGGGGGTTCCAGGGACAAAGACATTTTGTACATTTTAAAGTAAAATACATTAATCTTAATTAATTAAGAGGCTAGTAAAGAACTGGCTTTCATACTCAACCAAAAACAATGCTGTGTATTGTTTTTGCTGTAAGCTCTTTGCTACAAAAGACTACAACATAATAAATCAAGGTGTGAGTGACTGGTCAAATATCAATGCCATTCTGAAACACCATGATGGCAGTTCTGAACACACAAACAATATGATTCAGTGGAGAGAACTTGATCTGCCCCTACGCGAAGGACAGACGCTTGACCAGATACAAATGACACTTTTGGAGGCTGAAAGAAAGAGATGGCGAGATGTCCTTACATGTTTCATAAGTATCATCCAGTCTCTGGCTGAAAGAAACCTAGCATTCAGGGGTCCATCAGAAAAACTATTCCAACCATATAATGGAAAGTTCCTAAAAGAGGTTGAATTACTGGCAAAGTTTGACCCTGTTATGCAAAATCATATCAGCAAAATTAAAGATGGAGATACACATGCTCATTACCTTGGGAAGCACACACAGAATGAGCTGATACAGATTATGAGTGACAAGATTGTGGAAGCAATAGTGACTCAAATAATAGAGTCAAAGTACTTCTCCATTATCTTGGACTGTACACCGGTACGGCAACCATTTTAGTGCCTCACTTACGATAAGTGAGGCACGTTGCAGGAGGAATGACAATGTTTTCGTGTGAGATGTGAGGAGTGATGACTGACGAGTGAGGACTGATGACTGACGAGTGATGACTGACGAGTGAGGACTGATGACTGACGAGTGAGGACTGATGACTGACCAGTGATGACTGACGAGTGAGGACTGATGACTGACGAGTGACGCCGTATTGTGCGATGACTGACGTGTGAGGAGTGAAACAGTAATGCAGGAAGAATGACAGCGTTTTCGTGTGAGGACTGAAGGTGTTTCAGAGCACACTTGTGTTGGCAAAGCTGAACTTTGGATGAACTTTTGCTCCACCACCTGCGAGGGGGCAAAGCCGACTGGAGGAGAGGAGACTCCTATTTAATCAAAATGCTATTCACCAAAGTTTTTCTATATATCCTGTGTGCACTGAAGTCACAATGTTATAACCATTATGTCACGTGAAACATGGATTGTATTATATCGTTGAAATGCATTGTGTTGACTGAGGGATGTGAACACGCGTCTATGGACTTCCAAGTGAAAAATGTAATCTCAATATGAATGGATTTTAATTGTATGCTGAAATAGTCTGTGTTACATGCACAAAGTTTGAAATGACAATTGTATTAATGCATTGTTGTGTGCTGAAGTAAGCCTGTTACATAACATGTTTTCAGATGAGAGTGGCAAGAGAGTGTCATTGAGTTCAAGACCATAGGAGGTGTCCAAGTTGATGGATGTTTTCAGATAAGGATGGTTCAGTGTTAGAGTATCATTGAGTTCAAGACACCTAAGGGAGGTGGCCCAGTTGATGGGCAGGGCCAATATTAGGAGAGGGATCATGTAGCATCCAATCAGAATTGAAGTCATTGAGTCAGCAAAAACATAGACACACCCTCAACGACAATGACATAAAAGAACTGGACCTCAGAGCCTTGGTGCTCTCCTGCACAGGCAGGGAGTCAGACGGGAGACCATCACTTAGACGCTCTCGAATCCACCAGGGATGGAGCATAGATGCTGTAGGCAGACCATTAGATTAAGAGAAGTTAAAAGAAGTTCTGGAATTAGGGATAAAAGAAGCACTGAATTGGGTGCCCGTGCAGGAAATCCCCTGTGAATTTACGGGTGGAGCACGAAGAACAGAGGTCTGTAGGCAGACCATTAGATTAATAGAAGTTAAAAGAAGTTCTGGAGTTAGGGATAAAAGAAGCACTGAATTGGGTGCCCGTGCAGGAGATCCCCTGTGAATTTACGGGTGGAGCACGAAGAACAGAGGTCTGTAGGCAGACCATTAGATTAAGAGCAGGTCATTAGATTAAAAGAAGTTCTGGAGTTAGGGATAAAAGAAGCACTGAATTGGGTGCCCGTGCAGGAGATCCCCTGTGAATTTACGGGTGGAGCACGAAGAACAGAGGTCTGTAGGCAGACCATTAGATTAAGAGCAGGTCATTAGATTAAAAGAAGTTCTGGAGTTAGGGATAAAAGAAGCACTGAATTGGGTGCCCGTGCAGGAGATCCCCTGTGAATTTACGGGTGGAGCACGAAGAACAGAGGTCTGTAGGCAGACCATTAGATTAAGAGCAGGTCATTAGATTAAAAGAAGTTCTGGAGTTAGGGATAAAAGAAGCACTGAATTGGGTGCCCGTGCAGGAGATCCCCTGTGAATTTACGGGTGGAGCACGAAGAACAGAGGTCTGTAGGCAGACCATTAGATTAAGAGCAGGTCATTAGATTAAAAGAAGTTCTGGAGTTAGGGATAAAAGAAGCACTGAATTGGGTGCCCGTGCAGGAGATCCCCTGTGAATTTACGGGTGGAGCACGAAGAACAGAGGTCTGTAGGCAGACCATTAGATTAATAGAAGTTAAAAGAAGTTCTGGAGTTAGGGATAAAAGAAGCACTGAATTGGGTGCCCGTGCAGGAGATCCCCTGTGAATTTACGGGTGGAGCACGAAGAACAGAGGTCTGTAGGCAGACCATTAGATTAATAGAAGTTAAAAGAAGTTCTGGAGTTAGGGATAAAAGAAGCACTGAATTGGGTGCCCGTGCAGGAGATCCCCTGTGAATTTACGGGTGGAGCACGAAGAACAGAGGTCTGTAGGCAGACCATTAGATTAAGAGAAGTTAAAAGAAGTTCTGGAATTAGGGATAAAAGAAGCACTGAATTGGGTGCCCGTGCAGGAAATCCCCTGTGAATTTACGGGTGGAGCACGAAGAACAGAGGCCTTTAGTCAGGCCATTAGAATAAAGGAATGATCTAAACGACAAAACAAGGCTTCATTTAGAGAGCTTGGCCACCTCAGATAATAAATCTTTAAAAGCCAAGAGTGATACTTAAATAGGGAGAGTATAATGAACTCCATGTTGAAAATTAAGGTAACGTACATTGGATAATGATGTCATGTATATTGGACTGAATGTAATGGACAATGATAGTATGCTTTGTAAGGAGAAGTGTTAACTTATATATAAAACCTATAAAAACCAAGGATTTTTCATTTTATTATTTTTCTTCTTCAAAACATCATTGAGAAGGGTCCACACATCTAATAAGGTAAGAGGCATGATTTTGGGTTCAGATAATTAGCCTCCTCCATGCATGTAGAAATGAAATGAATGATCTCGGGCCTCAGCCCGTTTCTCACCTGAGAAATATGTACTGGGTGATTCTACTATATAGGTTAGTAAATTCTTTCACCCTGGAGGGAAAAAGTGCCGAAAGGCCACCTGTATCGGTAGACTGCCCACCCGATGTTCGGGGAGGAGGGGGTAGAGGTCCTAGATTTAGACCCGGAGGTGTATAAAGGATTAACGTGTTGTTACTCATCGGGGGGAACTTACGTGTCTGCCTTTTTACTCTGGGTATTTATAGTCGTATGGGATAGCCTCTATTAGGAAGAGATCCGCTGGTTATCACGGTCTCTCGCCTCCGTGATTTGGGAGTGCTCCGATGACGCTATTCTAACTCTCAGGGGAGGGGTCATAGGTCAGAGGTCGCTCGCAAATCATTTCATGGCGCCCAACGTGGGGCACGGGGAAGGCAAGAAGCCTTTCCGTGTTAAAATTCAAGAATCCATATATTTATATTGTTGTGCTTTCATGCCGCGTCAGACTAAAACTTGACCTTGGGTGGGGGTAAACCGGCTAAACTCATCTAAATAGTGCAAGTCTATCTGATAAACTCAGAAAGAAGCCGCAAATGTCGCACCGAGAACTCTCGCGGGGGAGACGGTGGATAATTTGTGGGCTTCTGCCTCAAACCTGAGGAGGATGGAAGTGCAGCAAATCACACGGTATATAGGTAGGAATCCGTACCTAATACAGGGGAAAAGTCCAGGCCAATAGAACGGCCGACTTCGCACTTAGAGTACTCTCGTATTGTATCCGGTAAGAGTAGCTTCGAGATGTACTGTATTTTATTCACAGGGGCTATATAGCTAATAGCATTCAAACCCGCTGATTTAATACAGGTGTGATAAAATTCTCACTAAATCCTACTGAAATCCTCTCAAGTCACCACCACCACGAGTCAAAAGGTCAGAAGCCTAACGGCTGGTCGTAAAGACGAGGGGCGGACGACAGAGACTTGGGGATCAGGGATCCCCCGCCGTATGCGTTAGACACAGTACCCCTCTTAGCATCAGTGAGGAGGGGGAGATGAAATGGCAGAGCCAGAACTTAGCTCAAGAAAGGACGATGTTGAGCGATGCAGAAAGAGAGCTGCAAAAATATTTGTGAATGTGAAATATGGACATTTATTATCAGCCAGCGCTACCGTTGATACAAGCGCTGTGCTGTAAATTAACCCTATTAGAGAGGGAAATGCAGCCCTTCAAAGGCACTTAGATGTGATAAGGAATGGTGACGGAGCTGCACTAAAACCTTGAAAGAGGAATGAGAGATAAGGAGGACGAGATAAGACAGTGACTCTGACACCCAAGACAGATGGGGCCAGCAAAGATGCCTGGCAAGGGGCCAGCTCAAAAAGATGAATATGCCTTCGCACCAGATAGCAACGTGACAAACTACAAATTGAGTATAGAGAAACTTATTGACACAACAGTTCCTCCACTAAGTTAAGGGAAGAGCTGTGAGCCACAGCAGTGGTCAATAGCAGAAAGCTAAAAAACCCAAGAAGGTGAAAATAAATTATTAATAATAATAATAAAAGGAAAATTAGTAAAATAAGATAAGAGTGGTGAGCCACACCGACACACGCGACTACGTGGCACGAGGATAATCGTGGAGTCGAAGCGTCAGCATAAAGAGACGCGGCAGGTATGGTGGTGCGAGACTGAGGGGTATCACGCTACGTGTCCAAAGAGTTGGACTAGCGTCGATGGTGTGACACACGTACCAGGGAACAGAGGTAGCCCAGGTCGCGACAAACATTCATCATGCTTTAGGCCAGGCGGGGGGAGCTCGAGTGAAACAGTTGTGTGAATCGAGTATTGGTCCCTCAGGTCTAGTAAAAGGCTGCACAAAGGAGTGCAAAATGTACAAATACAGGGAGGCTGACTGTCAGAAGCATGACAGCTAGTTTTTATGTGTGTGACATGATTCATTCTTACTTTCTACCGAAAGCTGGAGGAGGCAACCCAAATTACCTCTATTGTATATAGATAAAAGCAACAGGCGTACTAGACAATGCAAAAAAGAAGTAGCCTGTTTGAAAATAAATAGTAGGGAAAAGACAAGGTGGTGTAGACCATGATAGGAGCCCGCGAGACTGCTGTTACTGTACTTTCTCTGTCATGCTACTAAACACTCTGCTATGTGTGGATGGACAGAGAGGGCTAAGAGACTCAGGGCTTATAGCCAGGAGGGCTATGGGTTATGTACTATACATGTAGACTGCACTGAAGTGCCTGGCTCAAAGGGAATCCATGAAGTCAGTAAAAAAGGGGAGGGCTATTGATGCCTTGCTCATCCTGTAGGGAAGACATTCCATATAATAAGATGGTTTATTGCTGGCAGCATAGGAGGGAGATTAGAATTTATGGGCCACCTGGGCAGCAGGTCAGAGACTCTGGCAGAACGCCCAGGAGATCTTATCAGAGAAATGATTGATAGAGAAGAGGTCTGCAGCAGAAAGAGATCTACTGTAAAAGACAGATCAAAAAATGCCAAGTGCAAGCCAATCTATATAATATAGTGATCATCTCATTAGTCTATTGATCATCTGCACATAGTATATATAGTATATGAATAAGAAGGAATAAATAGGAATTTACCGTTAAAGCGGTGCACAATGTAATGAGCAAAATAATAGAGTAAAAGTTTACAGTAGTTGGAACGGCTGTGACCCCTTCAAGAAGAGGAGGGGCAGGGGTGAAAGAGATAAGGGGAGCTTCATGAGCAGGACGGTGTGGGAAAGCCATTTGTTCTGAACTAAAGAGCTTGCAGACAGTCACTGACTGTTATTCTGATTTATCGGGCAGTGTTAGGATAATCAACACTTACCCTACCAATCCTGAAATGTCTAATAGACCTATTGAACCCTTAGAGGGGGAGGGAGAGGGAAACACAGGCTCACCCATAGAGGTAAGATATTTCTTACCAAGTAATCCAAATTAATTTGAATTTATACACAACAGTAAATAAGTAAGTAAAGCAACACGCCTTCCATAAGAAACAGATGGGAGGGAAAACAAGCTAATAGAGAATACTGAGAAGTCTGTTATGAAATCCCCATGTGGCAACAGGGGAATATAGGGCTTCAGTTATCGGGAGGCGTTAGGCCCCCTGCTCACATCTCTACCTCGGTTGCTCCCCACAGAAGCCAAAGGAGACAGGAGGGAAGCAAAGTGGAGGGCAGCATTCCAAATGGAAGGCGAGAAGTATACAGAGGAATACCCCCTGTCCGAATCCCTACCCATCAGCACCGAGACGGTCAGTGAGACTGCACCTGAGGAGTGTGGGGGTGAGACTGGACAGCCAGATGGGGGACCTGTTGGGGAACCACTTTCCCAGAAAATGGATGCTGTCCTAGCTGAGTTAGAGGGGGTGGATTTGTCAGCTACTCAAGATGGTGATGTGTTAGAGGTAACGAGTGCTGACTATGATCTTGATTTTGGGTTAAAAGGGGTAGATTTGGGCCAGGATAATTCGAGCAAAATAAATGAACAAGGTGGAAAAATGGAGGGAATGCACTATGGAGGAGAAGAAGGAATGAGAAATAATGATGAGAGAAATAAGGAGCACAGAATAGAGCCTAGCTCTACTACACACCATGGAGCGATTATACGAGTTGAGGTGAAAGGTAAAATGAAAACCCCTGTAAGGACGATCAAGGGGGAACCAATAGCTGTACAGAAGAGGGGAAGTGGGGGACCAGATGATAGGTCCATCGTTCTGGAGCAAAGTGGAAATATGAGAGTGGTTAAAAAGCAGGGGAAAAGGGGAATAATCGAACAGGAGAAAAGAATGGAGCTTTACGACTATAGGGGAAGAAGGTTTACAGACTACCAATTGGAAAATCCATTTAATTGGCTGAAAATAGTGTCAGGCCGGTGGGGAAGAATACCTAAGGAACCCCCTTATTGGGAAGTGGGAGAAGACCTTCTAGCCAAATGGTGGAATGAATCAAAACTGGGGTGGGGGCCGGTAGGGAAATGGAAATGTGGTCCTATTGGCCTATTCCCAAACGTCCAGATGCCAGGCAGAATGCCGTATCCCACTGCGGTTCCTCTGAGAGTCACCCTGCTGGAAAGCCCCTTTGGGCCATGGTGTGAAATCCGAGAGCTGGGAGGAGCAGTGATGGGTCACCTGGTCCCATGGATGCACAACACAGCGGGGGCTCGCACCATGCCACTGGAGCCACGTTACCGGGTTCCGGATCGCCAGTTCCCCTTAAGCGGTGGGGGAAAGGGGGGTGGAACTCCGGGAGCCCCTCGACCCACAACATCTCGAGGCCACGCCCCAGGCCACGCCCCAGGCCATGCCCCCTGGCAAAAGTCCAAGAGGGGGTGTTGGCAAAGCTGAACTTTGGATGAACTTTTGCTCCACCACCTGCGAGGGGGCAAAGCCGACTGGAGGAGAGGAGACTCCTATTTAATCAAAATGCTATTCACCAAAGTTTTTCTATATATCCTGTGTGCACTGAAGTCACAATGTTATAACCATTATGTCACGTGAAACATGGATTGTATTATATCGTTGAAATGCATTGTGTTGACTGAGGGATGTGAACACGCGTCTATGGACTTCCAAGTGAAAAATGTAATCTCAATATGAATGGATTTTAATTGTATGCTGAAATAGTCTGTGTTACATGCACAAAGTTTGAAATGACAATTGTATTAATGCATTGTTGTGTGCTGAAGTAAGCCTGTTACATAACATGTTTTCAGATGAGAGTGGCAAGAGAGTGTCATTGAGTTCAAGACCATAGGAGGTGTCCAAGTTGATGGATGTTTTCAGATAAGGATGGTTCAGTGTTAGAGTATCATTGAGTTCAAGACACCTAAGGGAGGTGGCCCAGTTGATGGGCAGGGCCAATATTAGGAGAGGGATCATGTAGCATCCAATCAGAATTGAAGTCATTGAGTCAGCAAAAACATAGACACACCCTCAACGACAATGACATAAAAGAACTGGACCTCAGAGCCTTGGTGCTCTCCTGCACAGGCAGGGAGTCAGACGGGAGACCATCACTTAGACGCTCTCGAATCCACCAGGGATGGAGCATAGATGCTGTAGGCAGACCATTAGATTAAGAGAAGTTAAAAGAAGTTCTGGAATTAGGGATAAAAGAAGCACTGAATTGGGTGCCCGTGCAGGAAATCCCCTGTGAATTTACGGGTGGAGCACGAAGAACAGAGGTCTGTAGGCAGACCATTAGATTAATAGAAGTTAAAAGAAGTTCTGGAGTTAGGGATAAAAGAAGCACTGAATTGGGTGCCCGTGCAGGAGATCCCCTGTGAATTTACGGGTGGAGCACGAAGAACAGAGGTCTGTAGGCAGACCATTAGATTAAGAGCAGGTCATTAGATTAAAAGAAGTTCTGGAGTTAGGGATAAAAGAAGCACTGAATTGGGTGCCCGTGCAGGAGATCCCCTGTGAATTTACGGGTGGAGCACGAAGAACAGAGGTCTGTAGGCAGACCATTAGATTAAGAGCAGGTCATTAGATTAAAAGAAGTTCTGGAGTTAGGGATAAAAGAAGCACTGAATTGGGTGTCCGTGCAGGAGATCCCCTGTGAATTTACGGGTGGAGCACGAAGAACAGAGGTCTGTAGGCAGACCATTAGATTAAGAGCAGGTCATTAGATTAAAAGAAGTTCTGGAGTTAGGGATAAAAGAAGCACTGAATTGGGTGCCCGTGCAGGAGATCCCCTGTGAATTTACGGGTGGAGCACGAAGAACAGAGGTCTGTAGGCAGACCATTAGATTAAGAGCAGGTCATTAGATTAAAAGAAGTTCTGGAGTTAGGGATAAAAGAAGCACTGAATTGGGTGCCCGTGCAGGAGATCCCCTGTGAATTTACGGGTGGAGCACGAAGAACAGAGGTCTGTAGGCAGACCATTAGATTAATAGAAGTTAAAAGAAGTTCTGGAGTTAGGGATAAAAGAAGCACTGAATTGGGTGCCCGTGCAGGAGATCCCCTGTGAATTTACGGGTGGAGCACGAAGAACAGAGGTCTGTAGGCAGACCATTAGATTAATAGAAGTTAAAAGAAGTTCTGGAGTTAGGGATAAAAGAAGCACTGAATTGGGTGCCCGTGCAGGAGATCCCCTGTGAATTTACGGGTGGAGCACGAAGAACAGAGGTCTGTAGGCAGACCATTAGATTAAGAGAAGTTAAAAGAAGTTCTGGAATTAGGGATAAAAGAAGCACTGAATTGGGTGCCCGTGCAGGAAATCCCCTGTGAATTTACGGGTGGAGCACGAAGAACAGAGGCCTTTAGTCAGGCCATTAGAATAAAGGAATGATCTAAACGACAAAACAAGGCTTCATTTAGAGAGCTTGGCCACCTCAGATAATAAATCTTTAAAAGCCAAGAGTGATACTTAAATAGGGAGAGTATAATGAACTCCATGTTGAAAATTAAGGTAACGTACATTGGATAATGATGTCATGTATATTGGACTGAATGTAATGGACAATGATAGTATGCTTTGTAAGGAGAAGTGTTAACTTATATATAAAACCTATAAAAACCAAGGATTTTTCATTTTATTATTTTTCTTCTTCAAAACATCATTGAGAAGGGTCCACACATCTAATAAGGTAAGAGGCATGATTTTGGGTTCAGATAATTAGCCTCCTCCATGCATGTAGAAATGAAATGAATGATCTCGGGCCTCAGCCCGTTTCTCACCTGAGAAATATGTACTGGGTGATTCTACTATATAGGTTAGTAAATTCTTTCACCCTGGAGGGAAAAAGTGCCGAAAGGCCACCTGTATCGGTAGACTGCCCACCCGATGTTCGGGGAGGAGGGGGTAGAGGTCCTAGATTTAGACCCGGAGGTGTATAAAGGATTAACGTGTTGTTACTCATCGGGGGGAACTTACGTGTCTGCCTTTTTACTCTGGGTATTTATAGTCGTATGGGATAGCCTCTATTAGGAAGAGATCCGCTGGTTATCACGGTCTCTCGCCTCCGTGATTTGGGAGTGCTCCGATGACGCTATTCTAACTCTCAGGGGAGGGGTCATAGGTCAGAGGTCGCTCGCAAATCATTTCACTTGATATGGTTTACTAGGAGACACAAGAACTGACAACGCTTAGACTGAGGAATGATAGCCAATACTCTGACGGAGGAGGATGCCCTAAAATGGTTGCCATACTAGCAGCATCAGTGGACATCAGCGTAGCCGAGCGAAAGACAGACGGTGCACACCAGGACCACCCTCAAGAACCATCAAGCCAACCCGCAACATCGAAGAACAACAACGGGACAGAGAAAATGTCTGATGACCTAGCAGCGGACGGGACTGTATCAATAACATCAAGCCCCCCTCCAAACGAACAGCATCAGCAGCTCTTTTCATCGGAGAACCAACGAGGAACAGGCCGACCCCAACGCGGCCACGGCCCCACAAAATCAATATCCAAGGGTCAATCTCACCCCGGTAAGATGCAAAAAAAGAAAAATGCAATGAAGGACAGAAATGCACTATCGGTTGTTAACGTTAGTTATCTGGGATCCTGCACTCAAACCTAAAGGTATCTTTGGTGCGCATATTAACGCCAGAAGTATTATTTCGAAAAAAGAACAATTTGAAAAAATTCTATCGGATTCTAATCTTGACTATTTAGGTATATCTGAAACCTGGCTGACTCCAACAACTTCTGCAGGCATTGTCAATGTCTCTGGATATAAATCGTTTAGAAGAGACCGCACCCACAGCAAAGGGGGGGTGTCTTACTTTATATTAAAAACAACTTACAATGTAAACAGATTGATCTTCCCAACAGCGACCTTGAATGGGTTGGAGTCACGGTTACATTATCGCCTGAAATGTCTCTCATTATAATTGTTATAGACCACCTAATGAGAAAGGTGTTTTCTTTGATAGTCTGTCCGAAATCTTGAAGGGCTGTGGCAATAAGGAGATCCTGTTAATGGGAGATTTAAATTCAAATTGGCTTGATAAAACATGCTGTAAAAAGCTAAAAAAAAACATTACAAATAAACATAATCTAACTCAACTCATTTCTAATCCAACTCGAATCACAAAGTCCTCTAAAACATTATTGGACCAGATTTTTACAAGGCAGAGAGCAGACAGCCTGACGCAGCGGCCACAGAGCTCTCCTCCAGCCCTGCTCCACCTGCAGCCACCGACCATGCTCAGATCGACGCAGCTTCCGGCCCAGCTGCCGACCCTGCCCAACTGACCAACGACGCCACACCTCCGGCAGTCGCCACACCTCCGGCTCTACAGGTCGACGCCCCACCTCCTGCCGCCGCCCCGGCCCAACTGACCAACGACGCCCCACCTCCTGCCGCCGCCCCGGCCCAACTGACCAACGCCACATCTCCGGCAGTCGCCACACCTCCGGCTCTACAGGTCGACGCCCCACCTCCTGCCGCCGCCCCGGCCCAACTGACCAACGACGCCCCACCTCCTGCCGCCGCCCCGGCCCAACTGACCAACGCCACACATCCGGCAGCCGCTGTCCCGGCAGCCGCTGTCCCGGCTCTACAGGTCGTCGCCCCACCTTCTGCCGCCGCCCCGGCTCTACATTTCGATGCCGCGGCTCAACTGGACGACGCCACGCCTCCTGCAGCAGCTGTCCTGGCTCTACAGGTCGACGCCGCGGCTCAACTGGTCGACGCTCCACCAAACGACGACGACTTCATCTTCTCCCCTCCCCTCCTCTCTTCCACCCCCCCTTTCTCCTCCACCCCCCCTTCCCCACTCTTTCCCCCTCCTCTCCACTCTCCCACCTCCCTCTTCTCGCCCCCCACCGCAGCTCAACGGCCTGATGACTCGGCGGAGAGCGACGCCCCCCCCAGGTGTTTCCTTGGACCCGGCGGGGAGCGACGCCCCCCCAGCTGTTTCCTTGGAGACCTCATTTCCCCCCCCCCTCCACTCCTCCACCTCCCTCTCATCGCCCTCCTCCCTTTCCCCCTCCCTCCACCTACTGCCATTCTCAGCTGGCATGAACAAGCTAATTGAGGAGGTTAATGTTAGTCTAGCTAGCCCGCTCCGCACCTCCAACAAACTGTTTGAGCGGGCTGACGCTGGACTAGCTAGCCTGCAGTGCACCCCTCCGCCTGGCCTAAAAGAACTGGCTAATCAGCCCTCTCCATCTGTCATGAACACACTGGCTGAACAGACTCCGCCTGGCCTAAAAGAACTGGCTAATCAGCCCTCTCCATCTGTCATGAACACACTGGCTGAACAGACTCACGCCAGAATAGCCAGCGCCCCCTGCTCCTCCCCACCCTCAACACCTCCTCCTCCTCGCCCCCCCCCATCCCAAAGACCCCCTCGCTTAAATGAGCTGGCTAATCAGCCCTCTCCATCCATGAACACACTGGCTAAACAGACTCATGCCAGCATAGCCAGCACCCCCTGCTCCTCCCCACCCCAAAGACCCCCTCGCTCCTCCCCACCCGCTCACCTTTCCCTCAATCTCCCTGCCCGCCCCAAAGGGGAAAACTGAAAAAAAAATCATTTCCTGCCCCAAAAACAAGGTCACACAGCATCATGAAACTATCAAATGTCTAGCTATCCCCACCCTGATTAGCTACAGAACAAACAAAGATTATCTCTCAGCACGTCCTGTTCCAGGATCAAGCCTAGTATCTGTTCTCCAGGGACACTCTGAAAAGCATTTACAAAATCAACCCAGCAATGCAACTATCAAGGCTGCACTGCTAAATATTAGGTCACTTGTAAGCAAGTCGCTTCTAATAAACGATCTGATTACGAGTCATAAACTGGACCTCATGTTCCTCACAGAGACCTGGCTTGATCTAAACAACAGGGAATATGTTCTTAATGAGTCAGCCCCACCTAACTTTAACTACATTGACGCCCCCAGAGTCGGTAAGAAGGGGGGAGGAGTAGCTATTATTTTCTCTGATGTTTTTCAATGCAAGCAGGTATCGTTTGGCGACTTTTCATCGTTTGAATATCTGGCCGCTGTTCTGAAGTGCTCTCCCTCTATTTTACTACTGATTATATACAGACCACCTAAGTACTCTAGTAGTTTTTTTGATTAATTTTCAGAACTCCTTTCTATAATCTCCATAGAACATGACTGTTTAACTATTGCAGGAGATTTTAATATTCATATTGACAACCCCAATGATAATAATGCCAAAGAATTGAATAACCTCCTTGACACTTTTGACCTGTTACAACATGTCTCTGGGCCCACTCACAATCGACGCCATACCCTAGATTTATTTATCACCAAGGGCTTTGAGTCATCGTTTCTTTCAGCTAGTGATGTTGCTCTGTCCGACCATCTCTGTATCCTTCTTGAACTCAAGATCACCCCTATCGCTCTTACTCGGTCAAAAACCATCAAAAAGCGTCACATCAACGAGAGCACTAGCACACGGTTCATGGAGGCTTTCTCGCTGGCCCCTTCCCTCTCCTCAGCCTCTGTCAATGATCTCCTAGATAACTTCAATTCTAAAACCCTAAAGGCTATTGATGCTGTAGCTCCCATTAGATCTAAACTAATCTCCGGTAAGAAAAAAGCACCATGGAGAAACGCTCCCTCTGTAAATAACAAAAAAAGAGATTGTAGGAAAGCCGAGCGCAAATGGCGGAAAACTAAACTTCACATCGATTATGACATCTATAAAAATAGTCTTCACTCCTACAACCAGGAACTAAAAAATTCCAGAAAATTCTTCTTCTCCGACATTATCAGCAAAAACACCAATGACGCTCGCACTCTTTTTGCCACTGTTGACAGGCTGACAAACCCCCCCCCACAAATTGCCCCTGATCTTCTATCCAATGTCAAATGCAATGAATTTGCGACCTTCTAAAATTATAAATATCAGACTAACTATTTCCACATCAAGAACAAATGTGGCTCCGCCACACCCACAGAATAGGTGCTTAATTAACATGACTCAGTTCAATGTCATTGACCACAAGAAACTAGAAGAAACGATACGAGGCCTTAAATCCTCATCGTGTTGCCTAGACACCCTGCCAACAAGCTTTCTAAAAAATGTCTACAGTTGCCTGGCGACCGACATACTGAAGATAATTAATACCTCTCTTCTTACAGGCATTTTTCCAAAATCTCTAAAAACTGCAGTTGTTAAGCCCTTGCTAAAGAAGCGTAGCCTCGACCCCTCTATAATCAGCAATTACAGACCAATATCAAATCTTCCCTTTATTAGCAAAATACTCGAAAAAACTGTCTACCAACAACTCAATACCTTTCTATCCTCCAATGACCTCCTAGATCCTTTCCAATCAGGCTTCCGACCCCATCATAGCACCGGAACTGCGCTTATCAGAGTTATAAATGACATCCGAATGAACACTGATTCAGGTAAAATCTCAATCTTAGTGTTACTAGACCTCAGCGCTGCCTTTGATACAGTTGACCACGAAATTCTATTGGACAGACTGGAAAACTGGGGCGGGCTTTCCGGCACGGTCCTAGAGTGGTTCAGATCTTATCTGCAAGACAGGAACTACTTTGTCTCCATTGGCAACTACACATCTGACCAAACCAAAATGACATGTGGGGTACCCCAAGGATCAATTTTAGGTCCTGTCCTGTTTAACCTTTATATGCTCTCTCTGGGCCTAATTATGCAAAAAAACAAAATAGCTTATCATAGCTATGCAGATGACACCCAACTCTACATAGCCCTCTCATCGGATGACTATGCCCCCATAGAGACACTGGGCCCTATCGTTGCATCGGCGCAGTTTCTAGGCCGAGCGGCAGGCGCAGATCAAAGCAGTGGGCGTGGACAGGCGCACTTGATATCGTCGTGCTGGCGCTAGATGCAGCCCAAAGCATTACAACCACGCCTTTTAGGCGTAAAATTATGCACTGTCATGCTCATTGGATAAGTGCAATAAACGAATGGCACGCTTGCCTTTTTAGCTCCAATTCCACTGATCCCGCAAAACCAGACGAAACCCAAGCCTCTGATCCCCCCCCCCCCCCACCTCCCTTCATCCCGTCTGTCTCCATATATCGGCTATTATTCCATATTATGATGCTTCTCAAACCAATCTAACTGCAGTTTAAATACTGCAAGCATGTAAATACGCTACACTATAGCAATATCAAAGTGAAAATAATGTTCTATGCATCAGCTAGAAAAATATAGCCTATTAGATTGGTGAAAGTTTGTCCAGAAAGATATCATTTTCTCTCGCCTGCTGCAGGAAGGATGATGCACATAAATATAGCCTACATTATGTCAAGTCATTGCATAAATGTGTTTTTATTGTAAAACTAAATGTGAAATAGGGCCAAGTTATTGGAGGGACATCACAGTATAGCAGATGCCATTAGAAGCGCGTTCCGAAGCGCGTTCCGCTGTTACTTCTCTAAATCACGTTAACTCGACAAGGGGTATATATAGGCCCAGGAGGACATATATGTTTCACATAGGGTGGTGTTTTCATTTCGATGTTTTATTTGGTCCAATATTGAAATGTTGACAATGGCAGGCTGTGTTACCATTACACATTAATTTAGAACTACCTTTTATATCTATTTTGGCTCATTTGGTTGCTATTTAGTAGCGAAATGGAGAAACACAATGCATGCTGGGAACTCAGAGAGAGAGAGAGAGAAGGGTGACAGAGAAGAGGCAGTGAAGGCACAGAATAGGCCTGCTTTTCAAAAGCGCAAAGCGCTAAATGTACGCCAGGTCCCAAGATATCACTAGGCTGGTATTTAGCGCCGACACGCCTACTTTGGGACTGCGCCACGCCCATTCGGCCTAAAGCGCATTTGGCAGCCTAAAGCCTATTGCTATCTTGCCGAAACAGGCGCAAGGCACGTTTTTTTGCGGTTAAGGCCCGTAATAGCGCCGATGGCCTGTGGGAGAATAGAGCCCACTGTGTCAGTGCCTTGCGCAAATTAATGATTGGATGTGCCAGAATTTTCTCCAACTTAATAAAGACAAAACAGAGATAATTGTCTTCGGCAAAAAAGAAGATAGGCTCAAAGTTACTGCTCACCTCGAATCCCTATCTTTGAAGCCAAAGGACCAGGTAAAAAATCTTGGCATTATTATTGACTCTGATCTAAATTTCAACTCCCACATCAAGCTTATAAGAAAATCTGCCTTCTATCATCTAAAAAATATAGCAAGGATTAGAGGCTATATGTCCAAACAAGATCTTGAAAAACTAATTCATGCTTTCATTTCTAGCAGGCTAGACTACTGCAACAGTCTTTTCAATGGTCTTCCCAAAAAAGCTATTAAACAACTATAGCTCATTCAGAATGCGGCTGCTAGAGTTCTAACAAGAACCAAGAAAGCTGAACACATTACACCAGTTCTCAAATCCCTACATTGGCTGCCAGTAAATCTTAGAATAGACTTTAAAATTCTGCTAATAGTTTACAAATCTCTCAACGGGTCAGGCCCACACTACATCTCTGAAATGCTTCTACACTATGAACCATCCAGATCCCTGAGATCTTCAGGCACTGGTCTACTAATTGTCCCGAGGACCAAATCAAAACATGGTGAAGCCGCGTTCTCCCACTATGCCTCTCATAACTGGAACAAACTCCCTGAACACATTAGATCTGCCCCTACTCTGCCTATTTTTAAATCCAAGCTAAAGACCTTTATGTTTACTCTTGCTTTTAACTGCTACTAAACTACTGCCTCTCTCGGCCTGTAATTTTTAAAAAATTTTCCCTGTACATTTCCAACAAATGGACTGTACATGTAATAATAATACTGAAGAATGCCTTGTAACTTATTTAAAACAGAAATAATGTTTCATGTTTGTTAATTTGAGTATATATTTTAACTAAAACTGTCGGCTGTGTTTTTTATGTGTTTTTTATATGTGCATTGCTTTGCTGCTTGTTTTTTCGATTATTTTTTTGTAAAGCACCTTGAATTGCCTTTGTGTATGAAAGGTGCTATATAAATAAAATTTGACTTGACTTGACTTGACAAACAAAAGTGATCGTATATCAAAGGTTTATAACCTAATAACAGGCATCTCCGACCACAATCTCACCCTGGTCTCTAGAAAACTTTGCAAGTCACGATATAAAAATCAAACCAGACCAGGAAAGAATACTCAAACATCTTTTATACCAAAGAGAATCCTAAACCAGGTAGAAAATTAATTAAATTCAATGAACTGGGAAAATGTAACAACAGAGGTGAATTGTGAACAGGCATGTGAAGCACTTAAGAAAACAATCACAGAGCTTCTAGCCAAGTTCACAAAAACAGCGCCCTCTAAGTTTAAAAGTACACAGCCGTTGCCATGGTTCTCAGAAGAGCTATGGCAGCTAATGAAGAGGAGAGATGCAGCCTTAAAAACATCCTTGAAAACAGGGCTTGAAACAGCCCAGCAAGCACGGACGGACCCGGACGAATCGAGAGAGCTAATCGGGGCCAGCTCAAGTCATATCATGCATGATGAGTCAGATCTGGCCCAGATAATCACTGTATAATCACTATCCAACTAATTTCACTCACCGGTCACCACTGAAATATCCATGAGGATAACTAAATGGTTGCAATCAATCACGTATTTCTCAGCCTGGGCTATTTATTTATCCAAAATCCGAGTGATCAGCTGCATCTGGACAATCTGCGCTGATGAACAAACTGTTTATTCGTGGAGGTTGGACTAGAGGAGATTAATTGCGGGGAATCCTGCAATTGTCTGCAATGTGTTTCGGGGTTCTTCTCACACAGATTGTAGACGGTTACACTGTGATGTCCGATCCAAGACTTGACGCCAACGTTTTAAATATAAAACAAGTTTCTGCCATAATCCTACATAGGCTATATTCGTGTCTCATAGCCTATAGGAGCACTGGGTAAACAAACGTTATAGGGTGACACTTGTAAATTTTGAGGGAATTCCTCAATGATTCTTCGAGATTAAGGTTTGAATTAAATTAGCTTTCGTTTTTATTAAAACTGTCCCGACTCCATGGATGTATACATGGATGTATACCGGTATGAAAAGAACAAGGGGTCCATGTTTTGAAATGCTAGGCTATATTACTCCAACATACAGCAGATAATTTCAGCGAGCAGTTAGCGTAGTCTGTAAATTGTAGATCCCGAGTTCAAATCCCACATGGGGCGGTATCATATATTTTTTTAATGTAGCATAAATTGTTAATCTGGACATAATTATAGCTTTATGTATAAAGTTGCTGAATATACACTGTGTACATAGCAGAATAACTGAACATGCCCATTCATGGTAACGGTCATATTTCGACGTCAGCTTGACGTTCCCGCGTAGACGTCTAAATCATCCCCAAATCACCATGTGATCTGGCCTAGTCCTGAACGTCACTGAAACACGTCATCACAACGTTATCATGACGTGATTTTGCTTGCTGGGAGATCGATTTATTTGTAAAAGTTTTAGAAATAAAGTCACTAGTCAGCTTAGACAGGCAAAAGCAAATTATTTTTTAGATATTATAAAGCAGGCCAAAGAGAACAGTAAGATAATATGGAAGTGCATTGACAAATTAGCAGGTAGAGAGCGGGAAAGAATCAGACCCATAGAGTTTAAAGTTACAAGCCATGCCAGCTCAGCCCCCACGCCAGGTGTAGGTATCATAAGCCAAGCTAGTTCAGCCCCCACGCCAGGTGTAGGTATCATACTGAGTGAGAGTCTAGCGGTCGCTAATTCTTTGAATAATTATTTCATTAGCTCTGTGGAGGAATTAGGCAGAGCCTTCGCAGCCACTCAGATGGGCAATGCCCCCCGTGTACATGTACAGCCCCAAGAAAGCCCCTCTGCTTGATTTCTCACATGTCAATGAAGCATGCGTCAGAAAAATCCTCTCATCCTTATCAAACTCCAAGGCAAAGGACACTTGGTGGCTTGATCCGGCCCTTTAAAAAAACTACGGTCTGGCCCCCCCTATAACGCACATTATAAATCAATCTCTGAACGAGTCTGTCTTTCCACCTTCCTTGAAGTCAACTATTGTAACCCCAATCTTTAAATCGGGTGACTGACAGGAAGTTAGAAACTATAGGCCAATTAGTATATTACCAGCTGTCTCCAAAGTTTTTGAAAAAGTGGTAGTAGAACAACTAAAAGCCCACTTTGACAAAGAAAAATTACTAAGCCCGATGCAATTTGGGTTTCGCTCAATCACTCAACGGCCTGTTGCTACTTCCTCGAGGTCATCAAGGCCAACCTTGATAAAGGGGGAGTCATAGGGGCGGTTTATCTGGATTTACGTAAGGCCTTCGACACGGTAAACCACTCTGTGCTTCTCTCTAAATGATCTTACTTTGGACTTTCTGTTAACGGCTTCAATCTTATTTAGCAGACCGCTCCCAAGGTGAGAATACACAGGAAAGGGGAGAATACACTCCCCTGGGGTGCTCCTGTGCTACTGACCACCTGGTCGGACACACATCCCCTTAATCGCACAAACTGTTGTCTGCCCATCAGGTAGTCGATAATCCAGGAGGTTGTGGAGGCCACCTGCATCCTTTGAAGCTTCTCACGCAGCACTGCAGGCTGGATGGTGTTAAAGGCACTGGAAAAATCGAAGAACATGATCCTCACAATGCTACCTGCTGTGTTTAGGTGAGAGTGGGCTCGCTGAAGCAGGTAGATGGCGTCGTTGACTCCAACCTTGGGACATTACGTGAACTGCAGTGGGTCCAGGAAGGAGATCACCTGGTCTGAGATGTGCCAACATCAGTCTCTCCAGGACTTTCATGATGTGTGATGTTAAGGCAATGGGTCTATAGTCATTTAGGGCAGATGGAGAAGGCTTCATAGGAACCGGAAAAAGGCAAGAAGTCTTCCACAGCACCGGAACCTTCTCCTAGCTCAGGCTGAGGTTAAAGAGGTGCTGTAGAACCCCACATAGCTGTTCTGCACAGGTCTTCAGGGCCCTGGGGCAGATCTCATCTGGACCTGCAGCCTTGTTCTGGCGTAACTTCTCCAACTGCCTCTTGACCTATGAAAGGATAGATTTTCAGAGAAGTGGAAGGATGACATATGGAGTGCGTGTTGTGTTCACATTCACACCTCAGCCACTATGAGCTGTTCAACTACCTCTTCTCAACCGCATGCCACATGGTGTGTGTGTGTGTGTGTGTGTGTGTGTGTGCGCGTGCGTGTGCGTGTGTGTGACCGTCACAAATCCACACCTCCTTAGGTGTAAATGAGATGACAGGCAGGCAGAGAGGCCTAGCTCTAAGTAATGGAGAGAGAGAGAGAGAGAGAGAGAGAGAGAGACTCACAAGACCCCCTGCTGTTCACTGTACTAGCTAGTTATGCTAATGTCTCCCCTCACTAAGACTGTCAAGGCATGGAGCAGGATTAGCATAATGTTGATTTTTGAGCATAGACACACACACACACACACACACACACACACACACAGAGAATACTTTTGAGATCATCCTTATTTTACTTTGTGTAATGGCAATACATAAATAAATAGATACAAATAGGTTATATGTAAGTATACGCAGTAATGTAAGTATCCTAATCACAGCAAGCGTCAAACAAAAAATATGCAGGGTAAAACATAATATTCATTGTTGAGTCTGAAACAGTCCCTTGGTATTAAACAGTTCCTCAGTGGAGCAGTTCATTGCAGTATGGTTTCTCTGGTTGCTACTGTGGGGGCATACTTTACATACTTTACATGCAGCACATGATTGTTAAACAGTGTCACAATGTCAACGGAGATGGCATCATACCATATAACACATCCAACCATGTGTTTACTTCATGGCATTAAACAGACTGGCATCATATCATATGTTCATACCATATAACACATCCAACCATGTGTTTACTTCATGGCATTAAACAGACGCATCATATCATAATGCTCATAGTATACCATATAACACATCCAACCATGTGTTTACTTCATGGCATTAAACAGACTATGAAGGGAGAGTTTACATACATAAACATGGAGTGTAGTTGAATACATTCTGCAACAAGTAGATAGAAGATCAGCTTTATGGAACTTTTTTTGTCAGATGTCAGTCACTTTCAGAATGTTTAAATCCCATGTTAAATCCTAGAGATGCCGTTCTCATTTACAGTTCGGTTATGGATTGACCTGGAACCTATCCACTGACTATTAATTATTGTGGCTGCCTACTGTATAAACAAACCATAGCCTGGAGTCATACAAGGATTATTGGTTAGTTAGATAAACATGTCTCTCTCTCGCTCTCTCTCTGTCACACACACACAACATTCAGTATAAAGAAAACAGCGTATTAAAATAAACAAGCAAGGAAAATACAGTTTGATGGAAATATACTGTACATCAATATTGATGACCTGAAACCTTCATGATGCCTGTGTTACGCTCCTATTATCAACCCTATAATAATCACAATATGTGGCCTATGACTGTAGAAGTCCAGTCTATTTACAGGCAGACAACTCAATATAGCCTAACCCTGATTTGGAGCACAGCCTGGAAGCCTCATACACCGCATGTGCTTGTTTACAAGATAAACAAAGTCAATGAGTTTGACCTCACATAGCGCCGTCAGCGGTGTGTGCAGTGGATTATACAGTGTTGAGGTGTGTGTCGTGGATTGTACATGTTGAGGTGTGTGCAGTGGATTGTACATGTTGAGGTGTGTGCAGTGGTTATACAGTGTTGAGGTGTGTGCAGTGGATTGTACAATGTTGAGGTGTGTGCAGTGGATTGTACAGTGTTGTGGTGTGTGCAGTGGATTGTACAGTGTTGAGGTGTGTGCAGTGGATTGTACATGTTGAGGTGTGTGCAGTGGATTGTACAGTGTTGAGGTGTGTGCAGTGGATTGTACAGTGTTGAGGCGTGTGCAGTGGATTGTACAGTGTTGAGGTGTGTGCAGTGGATTGTACAGTGTTGAGGTGTGTGCAGTGGATTGTACAGTGTTGTGGTGTGTGCAGTGGATTGTACAGTGTTGAGGTGTGTGCAGTGGATTGTACAGTGTTGAGGTGTGTGCAGTGGAGTGTACAGTGTTGAGGTGTGTGCAGTGGATTGTACAGTGTTGAGGTGTGTGCAGTGGATTGTACAGTGTTGAGGTGTGTGCAGTGGATTATACAGTGTTGAGGTGTGTGCAGTGGATTGTACAGTGTTGAGGTGTGTGCAGTGGATTATACAGTGTTGAGGTGTGTGCAGTGGATTATACAGTGTTGAGGTGTATGCAGTGGATTGTACAGTGTTGAGGTGTGTGCAGTAGATTATACAGTGTTGAGGTGTGTGCAGTGTTGAGGTGTGTGCAGTGTTGAGGTGTGTGCAGTGGATTATACAGTGTTGAGGTGTGTGCAGTGGATTGTACAGTGTTGAGGTGTGTGCAGTGGATTGTACAGCGTTGAGGTGTGTGCAGTGG
This sequence comes from Poromitra crassiceps, assembly GCF_964638095.1. Taxonomy (NCBI): domain Eukaryota; kingdom Metazoa; phylum Chordata; class Actinopteri; order Beryciformes; family Melamphaidae; genus Poromitra; species Poromitra crassiceps. Next base: position 58,948,878 of record NC_139623.1, read on the forward strand.
ATTATACAGTGTTGAGGTGTGTGCAGTGGATTGTACAGTGTTGAGGTGTGTGCAGTGGATTGTACAGTGTTGAGGTGTGTGCAGTGGATTGTACATTGTTGAGGTGTGTGCAGTGGGTTATACAGTGTTGCGGTGTGTGTGTGCAGTGGATTGTACAGTGTTGAGGTGTGTGCAGTAGATTATACAGTGTTGAGGTGTGTGCAGTAGATTATACAGTGTTGAGGTGTGTGTAGTAGATTGTACAGTGTTGAGGTGTGTGCAGTGGATTATACAGTGTTGAGGTGTGTGCACTGGATTATACAGTGTTGAGGTGTGTGCAGTGGTTATACAGTGTTGAGATGTGTGCAGTGGATTATACAGTGTTGAGGTGTGTGCAGTGGATTATACTTCTTTTAGTGTATTATCAGAGCTTCACACCAGGCTAAACGTTTTTGTGATCGGACATCTGGATTGCATTACTCTGGACCTAAACAATCCACCGCCTGGAGCCGCGTCTGTGACTCAGCCCAGCTAGCTTCGGAAGCTAAGCTAACCCGTAGCTGGAACAGATCTCAGCCCTCCACGGGCATATTTCACATTAGATTGGAGCTTGCTTTTGTTTGCCGTGTGTGGGGAACCCTCTGTTACAGAGCCCCGACCGGCCGGATTTCTCTAATCCACTGGATTGCCTCATCCTCGGTGTTGTTGGTCCCATCTACCTGACCGGGGACCACCTCGGCTACTGCTACGACTCCAAACCTCAGCAGCGGGCCGTCCCGGTATGTTTTAATCCTGTGAAGTTCGCCATTTGTATAAAAATACCATTGCCATACCTGATCATCGCAGTGGGCTCTTAACTGAGCCCTCGCGAGTAAGTCCCGCAGCCGCTGAGCCTAGCAGCTAACAGCTGTTAGCGCCCTGCTAGCCCTGCCATCAACAGCAACAACATTTCCCACTGCCCATAGTTCTGTGTACTGGCAGCTTTTCTTCTCTATCCACAGCATGCCTCCACTTACCCCAGTTGAGTTGTCCAGTGTGAGGTCTGAAATCCAATCAATCGAATCCCTCCTCCATGATGTCCTCCAGCGGCAAAACCAACTCTCTTCCCGCTTGGCTGGTCTGCAAGGGGACGCTACCCTCAACCCTGGAAGTCCTACTCCTGGTCCATCTTGGGCAGATGTGGTGAGGAGCGGGAGACGGGTCTCTCTCCCATTGTTTTCTCCCAGCGGTGACGAGGAGTTTTTCCCGTTATCAAACGCTTTTGCTCCACTTGCAGAGCTAGCCGTGACACCTGCTAGTGCTAATGTGGTAGCGGCTAGTGCTACAGTCGTAGCGGCTAGTGCTACCAGCTTGCTGTCTTCCCCAAAACAGCCTGCCCCGTCTCTGGTCCACTCCAAGGCGAAGAGGAAGCGGCGTATCCACCCAGAGTCACCTCCAATAGCACAGACAAAACGCTCTCGACTTACGTCCCCGCCATCTCCCCCAAACCCCAACTCCGTGTGCTTCCCCGTGAGCCCGCAGCCCGTGACCCACCTGTCCGTCACACCCCTGGACTCTGCTGTGGCCAGCGGTGACGTCACTAGCAGTGCATCTCCGCTCCCAGCTGAAACCAATGACATGAACCAGTTGCAACCGCCTCTCCATCCTAAACTCAGCGTTTTCAGAGGGGGCTGTAAGAACAGCCAGCCAGAAATCCTGATCCTTGGAGACTCGATCATTAGATCTGTTGAACTTCCATGTGCCATCACTTACTGCCTTCCTGGTGGTAAAATTGATGATATTACTGAACTCACCCCAGTCCTATGTGATCTCCATCCCTCAGTTCACACACTCATTATCCACGTCGGTACAAATGACACCAGAAATAAACAATCAGTTATATTCCGCACAAAGCTTGAATCTCTTGCCATTACAATCCAAAGTCTTGGCAAAACCTGTGTCTTTTCCGGCCCCATTCCTACACTTTCACTAAATTCTGAACGTTTTAGCCGTCTCTTTGGTCTCCATGAATGGGTTAAAACGTTCTGCACTGCGACTGGGTGTGGCTTTATCAGTCACTTTGATCACTTCTGGTCCAGACCAGAACTCTTTAAACCAGATGGCCTGCACCCAAATATTAAGGGTGTAAAAACACTCACAAAAAATCTCATCCAACACATTGCTTTCAACTTTGACTGACACATATCTCAGCATGACCCCACTATAGAAACTGCTCCCACCTACTGTTATGAGGATCCCTCCCAGGGTCCTGCTGATTTCTCCTCAAGTGAAAACTCCTGTGGCTTAGCAGCGCCTGGCCATCCGGCCACCACAACACGGTTGCGGGCTGGGCCCCCGCGGCCTATGATCGGCCACCCGGTCTCTACGGACGAGCACCAGCGAACACTGGCGAGCCCAGTAACAGTAAGAACCTACCAAGGTGACACTAGGATTAGTAACAGAAACCCAGCTTTTAAAAAACAACGTACTTTTAGACTTTTTCGAGCACTTAACCAGGCCAAAGAAATATGGCACCCAGAAAGTAAGAAGTCAGGCCTACTTGGGGGCCATATTAACATTCAAAGTATGATCCCGAAGAGAGAACAACTAGAACATCTACTAAATGATTCCAACATCGATATCCTAGGTTTATCTGAAACGTGGCTATCCCGGTCTTCTCCGGAAGCCGCCATAACAATGCCTGGCTTTAATGTTTTTAGAAAAGATAGGGATGAGGGGAGAGGAGGAGGTGTCCTCCTGTATGTTAAAGATCACCTGAAATGTAGCCAGATTGAATGGCCTAATGCTACTAACATTGAATGCATTGGGGTAAATATCTCACTATCTGCAGAAATGACTTTTACAGTCATTTGTATTTACAGAAAACCTTCTGCAAAAGCAAACTTCTATGATGACCTTAAAGCTATGCTCAATATGTGTGACCACAAAAAGGAATTAATTTTATTGGGCGACCTGAACGTAAACTGGGATGAAAAAAATAATAGAAAAAACCTAAAAAAAATCACTGACTATCACAACTTTACCCAACTTATAGAACAGCCGACTAGAATCACAAACCTGACCAGAACCAGAATTGACCTTCTATTTACAAATAAACCAGACAGAATTCATAAAATGTTAAACTTCTTGACCGGTCTCTCAGACCATAATATATTTTTTTTTTATAGAAAACTTAACAAAAAATGCCCCGTAAATTCACCCATAGATAAAACGAAAAAAAAAACAAGCTTTAGCATAATCCCTAAGAGTCAACATCAACATGTTGAATCTGCCCTAAAAGAATTATCCTGGGCTGATCTATTGTCTTGTGATGATGTAAATATCAATGCAAAATATCTCATAGCAAAAGTCAAGGAGATTATTGACACCTTCTCCATTAGAGGGAGCCAGAGAAGAAGGAAAGACAACCTGCCATGGATCAATAGTGATTGCCTAAAACTAATGAAGGCCAGGGATCTACTCCTGAAAAAATCTTTACAAACTGGATTAATAATAGACAGGCAAAATTTCACCTCAATGAGAAACAAGGTTACACAAACAATGCGGAAGCTGAAAGCCAACTTCTTTATGACCCTGATCTCAAATGCTAGAGGAAATGGGAAGAAAGTCTGGCAAAATATAAATAAACTAACTGGTAGAATAAATAAAAAGAACACAAATGACCTTGAATTAATTGTAAATGGCAGAGACAGAGATGAACTCCTTCTTCGTAAAGTCTATTCAGGAGATAGCCCAGCTTTTCCCCCCCTCTACTCAAGACTCCTATTGTCCGATAAATGATACATATCCTATTTTTTCCTTTAAAGAAATCACTGAAGCTGAAACAGCCAAAATTATTGGCAACTTGAATAACTCTAAAGCTAGAGACGACTATGGTCTCGACTGTAGCTTTTTGAAAAGATATGGAGATAACCTGATTTGCCCTATTACGCATTTGATCAATTTGTCTATTAAGCATTCTGTCTTTCCGGCAGCTTGGAAGCTAGCCATAGTAAGCCCCATACACAAATCTGGTCATAAAACGGACCCCAAAAACTATAGACCCATTAGTATACTACCTATATTTTCCAAAGTAATAGAAAAATTTATAACTAATCAATTAATTAATCATTTAAATAATAGTCACAAGCCCCTGCATCCAATGCAATTTGGTTTTCGCTCTCATCACTCAACAGAGTCTGCCACCTTACTTTTTTTGGAAAAGACAAAGTGCTTTTTAGACAAATATAATTTTGTGTCTTGTGTATTTCTAGATCTCAGAAGAGCATTCGATACTGTTAACCATGAAGCCCTTCTAGCTAAACTCTCCCACTTTAACTTCTCCACGACAGCCATCTTGTGGATGAAATCCTATCTTTCAGATAGAAAACAGTGTGTAAAGGGTGTTAAATCTCCCTATATAGAATGTACTACAGGACTGCCTCAGGGTTCCATTTTTGCACCTATCATTTTCACTTTATATTAATGATTTACCAGATGTATGCCCTAGTATGAACACCTTAATGTACGCAGATGACGCAGTAATCTTCACTCCATCCAAAACTATGGAAGAAGCCTCTAACACCCTGGGCTCTATTCTCCCACAGGCCATCGGCGCTATTACGGGCCTTAACCGCAAAAAAACGTGCCTTGCGCCTGTTTCGGCAAGATAGCAATAGGCTTTAGGCTGCCAAATGCGCTTTAGGCCGAATGGGCGTGGCGCAGTCCCAAAGTGGGCGTGTCGGCGCTAAATACCAGCCTAGTGATATCTTGGGACCTGGCCTACATTTAGCGCTTTGCGCTTTTGAAAAGCAGGCCTATTCTCTGCCTTCACTGCTTCTTCTCTGTCACCCTTCTCTCTCTCTCTCTCTGAGTTCCCAGCATGCATTGTGTTTCTTCATTTCGCTACTAAATAGCCACCAAATGAGCCAAAATAGATATAAAAGGTAGTTCTAAATTAATGTGTAATGGTAACACAGCCTGCCATTGTCAACATTTCAATATTGGACCAAATAAAACATCGAAATGAAAACACCACCCTATGTGAAACATATATGTCCTCCTGGGCCTATATATACCCCTTGTCGAGTTAACGTGATTTAGAGAAGTAACAGCGGAACGCGCTTCGGAACGCGCTTCTAATGGCATCTGCTATACTGTGATGTCCCTCCAATAACTTGGCCCTATTTCACATTTAGTTTTACAATAAAAACACATTTATGCAATGACTTGACATAATGTAGGGTATATTTATGTGCATCATCCTTCCTGCAGCAGGCGAGAGAAAATGATATCTTTCTGGACAAACTTTCACCAATCTAATAGGCTATATTTTTCTAGCTGATGCATAGAACATTATTTTCACTTTGATCTTGCTATAGTGTAGCGTATTTACATGCTTGCAGTATTGAAACTGCAGTTAGATTGGTTTGAGAAGCATAATAATATGGAATAATAGCCTATAATGCAGACAGACAGGCTGGATGAAGGGAGGGGGGGGGGGGGGGCAGAGCGTTTGGCTTTCGTCTGGTTTTGCGGGATCACTGGAATTGGAGCTAAAAAGGCAAGCGTGCGATTCGTTTATTGCACTTATCCAATGAGCATGACGGTGCATAATTTTACGCCTAAAAGGCGTGGTTGTAATGCTTTGGGCTGCATCTAGCGCCAGCACGACGATATCAAGTGCGCCTGTCCACGCCCACTGCTTTGATCTGCGCCTGCCGCTCGGCCTAGAAACTGCGCCGAGGCAACGATAGGGGCCACCCTCTCTGTAGCCATGACTCAAATTCAGGTCTGGCTCGAAAAATCTTATCTTGCATTAAATACCAAGAAAACAGTGGCTATGGTTTTCTCGAAAAAACCCATCTTAAACCCACATCTTGTCATCCTTGTGGGAGGGGTGGAGATAGAAACTGTGGATGAGTTTAAGTATCTAGGGCTCACTTTGGACTCCACACTCTCTTTCAAGAGTCACATAAAAAAGGTATCGAACACTCTAAAATTCAATCTCTGCAATTTTAGGCAGATTAGAGCATCTCTGACTGACAGTGCGGCCCTAACCTTTCTTCATTCAATGATTTTTGCACATACAGGGCTCTATTCTCCCACAGGCCATCGGCGCTATTACGGGCCTTAACCGCAAAAAAACGTGCCTTGCGCCTGTTTCGGCAAGATAGCAATAGGCTTTAGGCTGCCAAATGCGCTTTAGGCCGAATGGGCGTGGCGCAGTCCCAAAGTGGGCGTGTCGGCGCTAAATACCAGCCTAGTCATATCTTGGGAGCTGGCCTACATTTAGCGCTTTGCGCTTTTCAAAAGCAGGCCTATTCTTTGCCTTCACTGCTTCTTCTCTGTCACCCTTCTCTCTCTCTCTCTCTGAGTTCCCAGCATGCATTGTGTTTCTTCATTTCGCTACTAAATAGCCACCAAATGAGCCAAAATAGATATAAAAGGTAGTTCTAAATTAATGTGTAATGGTAACACAGCCTGCCATTGTCAACATTTCAATATTGGACCAAATAAAACCTCGAAATGAAAACACCACCCTATGTGAAACATATATGTCCTCCTGGGCATATATATACCCCTTGTCGAGTTAACGTGATTTAGAGAAGTAACAGCGGAACGCGCTTCGGAACGCGCTTCTAATGGCATCTGCTATACTGTGATGTCCGTCCAATAACTTGGCCCTATTTCACATTTAGTTTTACAATAAAAACACATTTATGCAATGACTTGACATAATGTAGGGTATATTTATGTGCATCATCCTTCCTGCAGCAGGCGAGAGAAAATGATATCTTTCTGGACAAACTTTCACCAATCTAATAGGCTATATTTTTCTAGCTGATGCATAGAACATTATTTTCACTTTGATCTTGCTATAGTGTAGCGTATTTACATGCTTGCAGTATTGAAACTGCAGTTAGATTGGTTTGAGAAGCATAATAATATGGAATAATAGCCTATAATGCAGACAGACAGGCTGGATGAAGGGAGGGGGGGGGGGGGCAGAGCGTTTGGCTTTCGTCTGGTTTTGCGGGATCACTGGAATTGGAGCAAAAAGGCAAGCGTGCGATTCGTTTATTGCACTTATCCAATGAGCATGACGGTGCATAATTTTACGCCTAAAAGGCGTGGTTGTAATGCTTTGGGCTGCATCTAGCGCCAGCACGACGATATCAAGTGCGCCTTTCCACGCCCACTGCTTTGATCTGCGCCTGCCGCTCGGCCTAGAAACTGCGCCGATGCAACGATAGGGGCCATAGACTACTGCCTCACGAGCTGGTCCTTCACAGGAGTAACCACCTTGAAGTCCATCGAGTCTCTATATAAAAAGGCCCTGAAAATCTTGGATAAGAAACCTATATCTTACCATCATTGCAATATACTTCTAAAGTACGGGCTCCTCAGCTTCGACAATTATAGAAAATTTAAAATTGCTTGTATGATTTATAAAATTCTTCATGGGCTAGCACCACCTCCTTTAGAATGCTTTGTCAAACGGAGAGCTACCCAGAACATCATGCGAAGCTCGTCGAGAGGCGACTGTGAACTACCTCTGAGACGGTCCTCTATCGGACAAAATGTTTTGTCCTATGGGGGAAGCAAACTATGGAATAGCCTACCAATGGCAGTCAGAGAGAGTAGCAGTTTTCACACCTTCAGGGGCCTGTTAAAGTCATGGCTCAGAGCAAATCAAATCTGCGACCACATTTAAACCCTTCTGTTTCCTGTTTTTGTTTCATTTGTGTTGCATTGAGGGTCTGTGTGTGCCCACTTGATTTGCAAAGTTGAATGCCCCCTTCGTGTATATGTATGTCTCCTCTCCTTTTTACCCTATGTCACTTACATTGCTGTATGTGTATGTATGCTCTATGTATGCACTAATTTTTCTGTTTCTTCTCTTAAACTTTGTTGTACCTCACCTGTCGAGGGACTACGGATGGAAATTAGCTGAGGCTATAATCCGGCACATTTTACATGCAAATGTTCATTAATGCTGCATTGTCCCTGAAATAAATAAATAAATAAAAATAAAATACAGTGTTGAGGTGTGTGCAGTGGTTATACAGCGTTGAGATGTGTGCAGTGGATTGTACATGTTGAGGTGTGTGCAGTGGATTGTACAGTGTTGAGGTGTGTGCAGTGGTGACAAAGTGGGCATGGCTGCACTGCATTTGTGACTAGTAAACATATTTCTTTAAACTTACTTTATTTCTGTAATCACACTTTAAGCCCATTAGGACATCTTTACATATTTTGTTAAGTCATCACATCTCTACAGTATACTGGTAATTTCACAAGGTAGTGCAAATGCACATAAATATCACGGGGTTTTGTTTATGTTCAGTATTATATTAGGTGATATTTCCAACCTTCATATCTTCAGTTAACACTTCAATCACATCCTCCTTTTCAAATAGCATGGCTGGCAGTGAAGTTATTTCGAATCCCACATAGGTTACGCCAAACCCCACATAGGTTACGCTAAAACCACCACCGCAAAGCGTGTACCTGTAGTTGGCCAGCCGGCAGGAAAGTATCGCGGGACTTCACGAGACTTGGTGACCGAGATCACGTTTGAGGTAATTTGATCCCTGTGAGAGTCCAGGAAATGGCCTGGGGCAAAATATCACTCTGGTGGATGTTGAGGGATCACATTATTACGATATGTGGCGAAAACGGGAATAAAAATAGCTATTTAGATGCAGGAAAGACAGGCTCACACTTGGCCCCAAATCAGCTCCATTTTACAACTGACTTGGACGCTATTGATCTCAAAACAACGCTAGGACGGCCAGAAACGCCGCGGACATCGCTGGGTGAGTGGCCAAATCACAATTATTGCCAGGAGATGGGTCCAGGTTAAAAAAAAACTAAATTCTCCTTTAACTCAGAAAAATCGATCCCCCCTCTTCTAGAATTATTTACCTCTTTCGGTAAGTAAAGAAATTGAGGGTTTTTTCCCCCTTTTTTAGCCATATTTAGAGTAATATATCATTTTAAATATATATATTTTTTTTAACCTTTTTTAGCCATATTTAGAGTAATATATCATTTTAAATAAAACATTTTTTTAACCTTTTTTAGCCATATTTAGAGGAATATATCATTCTAAATCAACATTAGGATTATACTGTTGTGATGTCATTATTCAGTATATTCTCTTTCATGTCACCACCTGCTCAGCTCTCCTGTCAACATAATTGTAACTAACAAACACAAACTGTTTTAGCCAAATTCATATCAAAATGACACCTACAAACACAGGTACACAACCCAAGCCGTACACAACACACAAAGTCATCATCGATAATAAAAAAAACATACAGAGGGACCTGTTGGCTGGCAAGAACATGTATTTATTGTCATTGACATTGTCATTGATTTACATTACATTATAATGCTTGAAAATAATTTGGAATGAAGGGTTCAAATTATTGTATGATTATTATCAAATTATAGGCTAGCAAGAGTAATGCAACAATAACAAATACATAGTAGATGACACAAACATGTGGGCTCATGTACTCTTCAAATAAGTGAATGAAACCCTGCATAATGTAAAAACATTATTTGATATGGTTTAAGGCTTCAAGCTACTGAATAGTGCGAAGGATGCCTATTGCCCAGTATCAAATACCCACCTCGGTCAAATCTAGTCTACTACAACAGATACAGGTGCATCACCATAAATTAGAATATCATGACAATGTTCTATAATTTTTTATCAGTTATCAAATATATATTACTATAATTATACTATATATACAGTGTATATATACAGTTTAGTATATTCCAAATGAAAAATAACATTTATTTATTCCTGATAGGAACGATTGAAAAATAAAATAAAATATATTATGTTGTTTTTAACTTTACACCACCTCTTTTTGTTACTTATTGGGTCATGAAACTGAAACCATGCATACAGCCACCTGAATACCTGACTTCGGGAGCTTGGCAATTGGCATCATGCATGATTAGCCAGTAGCTTCCCAACGTGTCACACAGGTAACGTTACTTAAGAGACAGACTAGAGACTTACTTTCTTGGTTGTTGCTAAAAAATCTGTCAGTGTCACTCACTCACCTCGTCTGTCGTTCACTTCGCTCACTGTCTCGCAGCTCGCTCACCTTCAATTATCTCGCCAGGCAGACAGACAGTCATCACCACCATGCTGCTGCTCTCTCGGAATCAAGTTACCGCGGACGCGGCATCAGATGACTTCCTGCCTGACCTGCCTTTCGTTTAAAAATAAAAGCGATCCCGTGTTTTTCATGCTTTTCCATGCAGCTATTTTAATTTTTTTCTCTGAAATATTAGGGGAGGTCCGGACCTCCCCGTCCTCATAGCTAGATACGGCCATGAGTGCATGCACCACAATAAATCTCATCTCCAGTTAAAAGTTCACATACATCCTCTGCAGTAATACACCATGTTGGAAAAACCACACACACACTTTAGTTACTTTAGTTCAGTTTATTCTATGGAATGTATTTCTTACAATCTAACAAAAGCATTGCCATGTGCCATGATGCTATATTAATTAATGTTCCTCTCCTCCATACTCACAGGGGCTGAACCAGAGCGATGGGTCAAGCTGGGCTTTATTCACCTTATGTAGCCACGCCCATTTGACCTGGTTGTGTGGCCGTATCAAAACTTCCGGCTAAAAATAAAATAAAATAAAATGGCTCGCTGCTCCAATATCATCTAACTCTGAATGAACTAATAATTTAGCCAATTGTATGTAACATACCAAATAAAAGCAAACGGCAATGTCTAAGAATGCAACGCCATGTAACTGGCTCGTTAAGTCTCGCATTCCAGGGAATTACGTTAAAGTCTGCGGGTCTTATTGACGTTAGTGGCTCGAGCGCAACTCGGAGGAGAGAAAACTATCTGAAGCTTTCTTTGTTGGAGTCCAGGTATGTTTTACAAGAAAGTGCTCGTCATTGTCGACGATAACGTTATCTGACCTGGCTAACAGTGGATACTCGCTGGCTTGCTCTGTACCGGCTCAAAGTAGTAGGCTACGTTCTTTATTTTACCCCCTTCACTGTCCGCTCCAAAAACAACTCTCTTATTTTGTGCCGTGACCGCCGGAAGTGTTAAAAGGACCCGGAAGAATTTGGCCCACTGTAAGGTCTGAACATAAGGTGAATAGGGCTAGAGTGATTACATGCATCTGTGCTGATTGAGGGAGGTACCATTTTGACCTGGGGAAAGGGCATGTTACTCCTTTTGAGCTATTTGTGTTAAGTTTGCGGACTTAATGTAACCAGTTCAGATTCGTAACGAAAATGTATGCTTTTGTAATTAGTAGCCTATTAATTAGTCATTTCACTTATAGGCTATAACATACACATTTAAAAATAGCCTATTTGTTTCTTTAATAGGGTATTGATGTGTGAGATTTTAATACTAGCCTATTTCAATAGCCTATACCAGAATTGTCCACTCGGGTTAAGCTATTGTTGCATGGTGCAATTGCAGGGAGAGAGGTTACTGTATAGCTAGTCTCGCTGGCCAGCCTCCTCTCCCTTCCGTCCGAGGAGCTTTTCTCCATAAGCTCTACAAAGGCATTCACATCTGCCCTATCCTTGGGCTTTGCACAGATGTGATGGGGGATCATTTGTGTGCATGTGTTGAAAGTGCCCATCTGCCCCCTTGCACGCACAAACACACACGCACACGCACACACACACACACACACACACACACACACACACACACACACACACACACAAACACACGCACACACACACACACACAAACACACACACACAAACACACACACACAAACACACAAACACACACACACAAACACACACACACGCACATGCACACACACACAAACACACACACACACACACACATACACACTGTTGGGGCCCTGCCATGGGTGTCGGTATATTTAAAACGTCTCCCACATAAATGGGATTAATGCAGTCTCTCTCCCATCGGCAATCATTAAGCATTCTGTTTAAAGAGCAAACACACTCAAAAATAAACGCACTTCCACTCTCCCTACTGCCCTAAATTATTCAGGGGGGGTTAAAGGAAGGAGAGAGAGAGAGAGTTGGGGGAGAGATATGAGTGACTCCTCTGAGGGGATGAGACGTTTGGGGGTAGATAAATAAAACGGAGGGCTGGAAGAATTGTAAAGTGGAGTCCTAAGTGGGAGTGGCTTCATCAGTCAGGAGCAGTGTTTGGAATAACGCCGTTTAAAAGAACGGCGTTAGGTAACGCCGTTATTTTTTCAGTAACGGGGTAATCTAACTAATTACTGTTTCCGTCGTTACAACGCCGTTATCGTTACTGAACGCTAAATGCGGTGCGTTATGATTGAGTAAACTACCCGTAGCCTACACTAGTGTTGTCAAGTGACTGTGAGGAGACCGGGGGCCTGTACTACAAAGCAAGATTAGTGGTTTAGCGAGGTAACTTCAGGTTTAAACCTGGTTTAGCCATACTACAAAGCAAGTTAACTTCTTACTGACATATATTTCCATAGCAACTTATGCTTCACACTTAACCTGGTCCACAGCAGGTTAAGTTGCAAGGATAAGATTAGACCTTAGATACACCGCCCACGAACCAATCGAATCAGCAGTTTGGAAAAATGGCCAACCCCTTTCTGGACTAGTTTCCCATCAAGGAAGTAGCACCAATTGTAATTTTGAATGAATCAAGGAGGACTAAAGCCTTGCACTTGTTGCAGGCTACATTTTAATTAAGCCCTACTTACCACTTTGGAATATGTTTTTATATATTAATTTTTGTGCTCTCAAGTAGCCTAGATACGTTGTTTGACCCCGCCGATCGATTGCAGCTGAATAGTGAGTGGAGAAATATCACTAAACCGGCATAAAAAGGTTACATAAACGTCTCCAAAGCGCACTGTGCCGTGTGCGCAACGGAGCTGAGACTGACGTTGGGTTGGAATTGAAATGGTCATAGCCTACATGCTAGAATAGCCTACTACATCTAAGCAATTTAATATGGGATCACCTGCACACAGGCGATCCCATAAGATGATTCATATCTAGGCTACTCCTGCATTTTGCAGCTGCAAATGTGTTGCTTTTGGCCTGTATGATGTGATTGAACTTCATATTTCCAGCATCATTATATGAAATATGGAGATATGCAACTCTGCTGACAATAGCCTATAGCCTATATGTGACCACGAAATAGGCTATTTTTTATAAATGAAATCTATGCCCGCACGTACCGTGTCAATTCAGTTCAGAAGCATTTATTTTATTTTATTATCATTCTTTTTTTTATTGATTAGCCTATAGGAATTATTCAGTGCGACTAAATGACCAAACACATCAGGAGATCATTATTATTCATTGAGCCTAAATGGTCTATACATACGGATTTTGGACTGAGATAGATTACACATTGCTTCCACAAAAGACTGTAGATAGAGAGCTGTAGATAGCCTACGAAACCGCTCTTCAAAGAAATTACTGGTGTGGATAAAAGTGGTCACTTTAGACAGTCATTCGGGAACAGACTAATAATATCCAACGCAGATTTTTATTTGCGGATTCATTCAATGAGGAAATAGGCATGTCTGGCGCTTTGGTGGCAAAATCAAGCAAGCTGAATAACTTATGCATTTAGACAATCTGCAATTTTTTGCCAGCCCTCCTTTCGCCGCTTATTATGTGCAACAGTGTTGCCCTTTGTTTTTATTAGATGTTTAAAAACCTCATATTTCGTGAATATGAGTGTTTGCTCCTCAAGCGAGAAATATGCGGCTCTGCCGCTGCTGCTGCTGCTGCTGCCAGTCAGACGCAGCCGATGACGTGTTTGGCGTCTCCATGTTGTGATTGGTCAGACGTCGGAGAGAACGCCCTTTTTATGTGCACGAGCTCATGTGCACGGGCATTTTCATGTGCACGAGCTGTAGGCTCGATTAGAAAAACCTGGTTCCACTAAACTAGTGGCAAACGAGGTTCGTAGTACAAGTTAACTACAATCGAGCTGATCAGTACCCTGTACTACGAAGCTAGTTTAACAGATCCGCGATAAGTCCCTTTGATCTGGTTTGACTGAACAGGATCAAAGCTATCTAGTTAACCGATACTACGACGCTGGTTTTCTACTAGGTAAGTGGACCTGGGATCTGCCTGTGCACGCGCACGTTTTTCGCTCGTGCACAGGCGCGCGTCCACGCGAAAGAGGTGCGCTAGCCAATCACATTATGAACAGCTGAGTTGATCCACGCCCACACCCATTTCCACACCCATTTCCTCATTCAGCGCAGCCACAGTGTGATCAGAGATTTTTGCGGATATTTAATGTATCCGCGATTTAATGTCAGAATGAAAATCCGCGTTGGATAGTCTGCTGAAGGGCTGTCTAAAGCAGCAGCTTGTATTCACATCAGTCATTTGATTTACTTTGATCAGCGATTTCTGTCTGATACAGCTGCATTGATACAGGCAGCAGCAACAAATGTAAAAGTGTAATCTCAGTCTATACATTTCCACAATCTGTAAGCCTATTTAGACCATAGATTTAGAAACGCATGCTCAATGAATAATGATCTCTATCACTCATGTGTGTGGTTGCACTGATCGAATAATTCATATATAAAATAGCCTAGTATAAAGCCTAATAGCCTACTATAAAAGAGAAAACTGCTGAACTGAATTGAGACGATGCGGGCATAGTTATCATTGATAAAAACTACCCTATTTTTGCTCATATATTGGCATACAGCCTACAGGACACAGTTCCAGCTGAAAGATGCAAGAATAGCCTGCATATTTAGTATTGGGGCTATCCCATATTTAAACTAATATCTATATTATATGTATAGGCTTTTCTGGCATGTAGGAGAATATCACCCTCACTCCATTTGAGGGTCCGTTCATGATATGCGCCGCGGTGATTAATAGTGATCATATTTCTCCACGCATCGTTGAGCTGTTAAGACATAAAGTGGTAAGTAGGCTTAATTTAATTATGTAGCCTACAGAGCCACGAATGTTTTGCTTGTTCTATTCTCAGTTGACTGCAATCTATTTTTCATATGGCGATCTTATGAATGGTGAGTGACTCCAGAGAGCCGATATTATATGGGTCTCTCATGGATTTTGATCTTATCCTCTGAAGCTAACCTGGTCGCGACCAGGTTAGCTTTGCAGCGTCAGTTGCCATGGTGATTGAAAGTTAACTTGCTTTGTAGTACGGCTAAACCAGGTTTAAACTCAAACTTACTCGGATAAGGCATTAAACTAGCTTCGTAGTACAGGCTACTGGTCGCGACCAGGTTAGCTTTGCAGCGTCAGTTGCCATGGTGATTGAAAGTTAACTTGCTTTGTAGTACGGCTAAACCAGGTTTAAACTCAAACTTACTCGGATAAGGCATTAAACTAGCTTCGTAGTACAGGCTGCTGGTTTAGACAAACCAGATCAAGGGACAGATCCTGGATCTTCTTATACAACATTCGTAGTACAGGCCATGGGTGGGTTAACATAACGAGATAAACGATTATGATTGGCTAAGGCAGAGTCATGTGTTTCATGGTAGCCAATGGGAGCCAGTGTTTTCACACACGAGCCAGGACATTAACAACGAGATAAGCGATTATTGGCTAAGGCAGTCATGTGTTTCATGGTAGCCAATCGGAGCCAGTGTTTTCACACACGAGCCAGGACACATCACACGCACGACACACACACACACACAGACACACCAAACAGATTCGAGGAAGCAGCAGAAATGGCGAGTCCGGAGCAATCCGATGAAAAGTTGGCATTTTCAAGGTGGTTATATAACGCAAATAGTTACTTTCCCTGGTAACTAGTTAGTTTTATTATAGAGTAATTCAGTTACTAACTCAGTTACTTTTTGGAACAAGTAGTGAGTAACTATAACTAATTACTTTTTTAAAGTAACGTTCCCAACACTGGTCAGGAGTGACATCCTCTCTTTTCTCTCTTTCACTCTCTTTTCCCCAACTTTTCTCCTCCCCCCTCCCTCCCTCCTCCCCCTCTGAACTCCCTGCCTGCTGATTGTCATACTTTAATAACTGTTTACTTCCCACTGAGAGGAATTAGACTAAGAGGGCCTGTTTTCCCTCCTCTTTTCCTCTTCTTTTTTTTTTTATTAATATTTTTTCCCTGATTCTTTATCCCATTTTTATCCCCCATTAGTGCTAATTTAAATTTATTTATCCTGGTTGCTGCTCCACCCTCTGCCGATCTGGGGAGAGCCGAAACGAGACATGGGAGTAACCAGCCGCTTCTTTTCACCTTTTTTATATATAAAAATCATGCCATACCAACACATAGTATACAGAGGACGATTACAACATCAATCCGTGACAGTTTTGAGAATGTATTTGCAAAATGCCGCAAACTGGTTGGACATTTCAAGCATAGTCCAGCAAATGCAGCAGAACTGCAACGAGAACAAGCAGAGAGAAGACAAGAGCCTGAGCCTCTAATCCAAGACGTTTCCACCAGATGGAACTCCACTGTGAGCATGATGACTCGGCTGCTCAAAAACAAAGATGCCATCAGAGCTACACTTGATCTCCATCAGCAAAGGAACACTCCAGCCATGCTGACCAATGCAGAGTTTGGGAAGATCCAAAAGCTTGAGACACTACTTGAACCCTGCAAGTAAGCACACACACACACACACACACACACACACACACAGGGGTGGACTGGGATTATAATTCAGTCCGGGCATTAGATACCAAGCAGGCCAGGCCGATATGGGCGGACGCGCATGCTAGCGTCCGAAGGGCGAAGCCCAATTTGGGCCGTTTGAAGCCCAATTTGGGGAGTTTGAAGCCCAATTTGGGCCGGTTGAAGCCCAATTTGGGTTTGTATCACACACACACACACATATATATATATATATATATATATATATATATATATATATATATATATATATATAGTTAATTACCTCTGCACTTCAAAGCAGGGCATTCATTGAGTTACTTCATAAAGAAGCAGGCTGGTATTGACATTGTCTTTCAGTCTCCGATCAGACTAATTTAATTTGTCCAATAAATCCAGAAATAATGAATCCTCTCGGATGGAATCAACATTGTTTGAGTGCCAAAGGAATCTGAATCTTGCGTTAGAGGAAAATGGATGAAATGCCAGCAAAATCATTCCCCCCACTGCTATTCAAAAATACTGTATTCACACATCAATAGCACTGTGAACAGATGCATTGATCTCTTTGAAAGAATAAGCACATAGATCTTGTCATAGCAGCATATTACATTTGATTCAAGAAACAGTGTTTCTCATGTCCAAATGTGCCAGTTTCAATAGCATTAAGAGTTTTTGCCCAGCAATTTTCATCATGCTGCTTTATTAATGGGCTTTGAATAAACAAATAGATTCCAATGTAGAGTATGTGTAGATATGTTCTATTGTTATAAGAGTATGTGTAGATATGGGGCCCTATTCTCCCACAGGCCTTGTGGCCTTACAGGCAAAAAAACGTGCATTGCGCCTGCCTCGGGAAGATATCAACATGGCTTTAGGCCGCCAAATGCGCTTTAGGCAAAATGGGCGTGGCGCACTCCCTGAATGGGCGAGAATGGGCGTTTCGGCCTTAAATACCGGCCTAATTATATCTTCCGACCTGGCGTTAATTTAGCGCTTTGCGCTTTAGAAAACCAGGCCTATTCAGTGCGCCAGTTGCGCGGAGCGCTCCTCTGGCTCTCCTCTGTCACCCTTCTCTGTGTCACTCTCTCTCTCTTGCTCATCAGTCTGACAGGCACAATACGACTCTCTGTCTCTGACTCCCTCGCTCAGACAGACACAACACACGTCCCATAGAAAAAAGAAGTTGTAAGTTCACTGCCTGGCATGTGAAATCTCCCAGCATGCATTGGGCTAATCCATTTCGCTACTAAATAGCAACCAAATGAGCCGAAATAGATATAAAGGTAGATCTAAATAAAGGTAGATCTAAATAATGTGTAATGGTAACACAACCTGCAATTGTAGAACATTTCAATATTGGACCAAATAAAACATCGAAATGAAAACACCACCCTATGTGAAACATATATGTCATATTGGGGCTATATATATCCCTTGTAGATTTAACGTGATTTAGATGAGTGACAGTGTAACGCGGTTCTACTGTCATGTCCTACTGTGATGTCCGCTCCAATAAATTGGCTCTACTTCACATTTTAGTTTTACAATAAAAACACATTTATGCAATGACTTTACATAATGTAGGCTATATCAGCATCATCCTACCTGTGCAGCAGGGGAGAAGAAAACGATATCATTCTGGACAAACTTTCACCAATCTAATTCATCTCATCATGATAGGCTATATTTTTCTAGCTGATGCGTTTAGAACATTCTTTTCACTTTGATCTTGTTATAGTGTAGCATATTTACATGCTTGCAGTAATTAAACTGCAGTTAGATTGGTTTGAGAATAATATGGAATAATAGCCTATATATGGAGACAGACAGGGGGGATAAAAGGGGGGGGGGGGGATCAGAGCCCTCGGATTTTCTGAAGCCGGACTGGATCGCTCCGTGGAATTGGAGCTGAAAAGTGAAGCATGTGATTCGTTTACTGCAGTTCGCCTATGAGCAGATAGTGCATAATTTTACGTATGTGTGTGTAGATATGTTCTATTGTTATAAGAGTATGTGTAGATATGTTCTATTGTTATAAAAGTATGTGTAGATATGTTCTATTGTTATAAGAGTATGTGTAGATATGTTCTATTGTTATAAGAGTATGTGTACATATGTTCTATTGTTATTGTTAAAAGAGTATGTGTATATATGTTCTATTGTTATAAGAGTATGTGTAGATATGTTCTATTGTTATAAGAGTATGTGTATATATGTTCTATTGTTATAAGAGTATGTGTAGATATTAGGGATGTCATGAGAACCGATACTTCGGTACCAAGTCGATACCAACATTCTGAAAACGTGACGGTACTCGCTTTCCTCCAATACCCAAAGTACCGACGGGAACCGAGGAGGCAAATCTGGTTGCTTCATTTGTGTTGTTTTTGGGCTGTAAATCAGCAGTTATCTGGCAACCTTTTTTTTTTTTTTTAAGACTCGCAGCCGTGAACACGTGACTACCTACCCACACACTACACACAGGAGAACAACATGCAACATGGCGGCGGCACCCGCATCTGCTTCTTCAACAACTGCAGCGACAGCTGCCCCTCCATTAGTTGCCAAGAAAAACACCAAAAGTCGGGGATGGAAGTACTTTGGATTCGAGCCGAGGCTGATGAGCATGGATTAATAATTGAACCCGATAAACCTGTATGCAAACGCTGAAAGGGGGAAACACATCCAACTTAGCGAAGCATCTAAAAGACCGACATCCAGACCTCTACAAAGATTTCAAGGTGAGTGCGTTTCATTTCAACGTAACGTAACGTGTTGTTAACACGTGTTGTCATTGCCCATCTATTAATAACGTTACCTAAGCTAACGTTAAACAACCCTGAAATAATAAGATTTCAAGGTGAGTGCGTTTCATTTCAACGTAACGTAACTTGACAACGTGTTAACACATGTTGTCATTGTCCATCTATTAATAACGTTACCTAAGGTAACGTTAAACAAGCCTGAAATAATAAGTTATCAAACGTTTTGTTTGAGAAGGAAGGCTGGCATTGCTGTTTAGTTGTGTGTGTGTGCGCGGTTGGAATAGGCTACCGTTCACTCTGTCAAAAAAAATGATTAAAAAAAAACGTTTTAAATGTCACCACTCCATGTCAGTAAACTACTGCTTGCACTGTGTGTGTGTGTGTGTGTGTGTGTGTGTGTGTGTGTGTGTGTGTGTGTGTGTGTGTGTGTGTGTGTGTGTGTGTGTGTGTGTGTGTGTGTGTGTGTGTGTGTGTGTGTGTGTGTTGTTTTTATAGTCATTAAGCTGTAGCCTACCTTCTAAATTAAATATGTATTTTCTTTCACAGTATGAGCCAGAGGAGGACTTGGACCAGAAGGACAGGGCCGGGCCAGGGCAAAGCCAGCAACAGCCACAGCAGCAGCAACAGCCAACAATAACGGAGGCTTTTCTGAAGCTCAAAAAATATGACCATGACTCACATGAAGCACGGAAATTAGATAGGGCAGTTGCTGAATTCATATGCATGGACAAAGTTCCTATCTACACCGTAGAAAAGCATGGATTCCAGAAAATTCTTGAAAAGTTCAACCCCAGATATGAGCTACCATGTAGGAATTACTTCATGTACACAGAGATCCCCAAACTCTACACTGAAACTAGAAACCTCATCACCACACAGTACTGTATTTTCTTTACTTTAAGGCTACATGCCACTTGTTCTGTTTAAACGCACACAGTATTGTTTGTTTTAAATAATGAAGGCTACACATCACTTCAAATGGTTCTAATAAAGGAGTGTATGTTGAACTACATGGGATTTATCGCTTTGTTTTTATTTTTACCGTGGTATCGAAAAGAATCGAGTATCGTGGAATTTCACTGGTATCGGCATCGACTACTACATTTCTGGTATCGTGACATCCCTAGTAGATATGTTCTATTGTTATAAGAGTATGTGTAGATATGTTCTATTGTTATAAGAGTATGTGTAGATATGTTCTATTGTTATAAGAGTATGTGTAGATATGTTCTATTGTTATGAGAGTATGTGTAGATATGTTCTATTGTTATAAGAGTATGTGTAGATATGTTCTATTGTTATAAGAGTATGTGTAGATATGTTCTATTGTTATAAGAGAATGTGTATATATGTTCAATTGTTATACGAGTATGTGTATACATGTTCTATTGTTATAAGAGTATGTGTAGATATGTTCTATTGTTATAAGAGTATGTGTAGATATGTTCTATTGTTATAAGAGTATGTGTAGATATGTTCTATTGTTATAATAGTATGTGTAGATATGTTCTATTGTTATAAGAGTATGTGTAGATATGTTCTATTGTTATAAGAGTATGTGTATATATGTTCTATTGTTATAAGAGTATGTGTAGATATGTTCTATTGTTATAAGAGTATGTGTAGATCTGTTCTATTGTTATAAGAGTATGTGTATACATGTTCTATTGTTATACGAGTATGTGTATACATGTTCTATTGTTATAAGAGTATGTGTAGATATGGTCTATTGTTATAAGAGTATGTGTATATATGTTCTATTGTTATAAGAGTATGTGTAGATATGTTCTATTGTTATAAGAGTATGTGTAGATATGTTCTATTGTTATAAGAGTATGTGTATATATGTTCTATTGTTATAAGAGTATGTGTAGATATGTTATATTGTTATAAGAGTATGTGTAGATATGTTCTATTGTTATTAGAGTATGTGTAGATATGTTCTATTGTTGTAAAAATCCAAAAACAAAATCCACGACAAATTTCAGTCTGGATTCAGAAAAGGACATAGCACTGAAACAGCACTTGTAAAGGTAGTTAATGACCTTAGACTAAACTCTGATAAAAAAAACTCTATTACATATCTTACCGGCAGAAATTACTGTCTGTCTCGGACAGACATGCATCTTTTCTGGTATTCCCCAGGGTTCCATCTCTACATGCTCCCGCTAGGAAAAAATATTTTTGTTCATGGATTATGTTTTAATTTTTATGCTGATGACACTCAGTTATATCTGTAGAGCCAGATGACCCAAATGCTCTCGGGCCTTTGCTGAACTGTCTGTCTTCCATTAAGCAATGGATGGCCGACAATTTTCTAAAACTAAATGAAGACAAAACGGAAGTTCTCATTATCGGAAATAGTACTCAGAGAGAGTTGATTTCAAGTAGACTGGGTGGTCTGGCTGTTCAGAAAAAGAATGTAGTTAAAAACCTGGGCATCATCATTGACTCAGAGCTGGATTTTAAAGCACATATCAACAATGTCACCAAGGTGGCCTTTTTTCACTTGAGAAATATTGCCTAATTAGACCATATCTCTCCCTTGAAGATGCCAAAAAATTGATACATGCGTTTGTTTTCTCATGCCTTGACTACTGTAATGCACTTTTGACTGGTCTTCCCAAAAAAAGTACTGACAGGCTACAATTAGTTCAGAACGCAGCAGCCAGGGTTTTAAAGGTCCCAATTCGTGCAGCTGTAACCTCTTAAAAACGTGTGTCTCTGGTCCATAAAACATGATTCTGGATTAATCTGTCGAAAATATAGCAACCCCGTTTGTTGTGACGGAGTTCTCACTTCCTCATCTCGTCGCTTCCCAAGAATGGCCTGTTTCTATAATATATTCAGAACTAACAGTTCCCATTGGCCGCTGAGGGAGAGCCCGCCCCAGGCTCCCAGCGGCCAATCAGATTAGCATCTGTGGACCAGCACGCTAGGTTGCGAGTTATCGTTAACTTAACGGTACTACGCTAAAGAGGACATCTCAAAATGCCTAGACTTACCGAATGCACCTCTGCAGTTGCTGGATCACGTACAGTTGGCGTCGCTCCAGCTAGAAGTGTTAATTTTGTGGCTATAGACTAAATGGTGCAGGTAGCTTGTGTGAGAGAGACCCGCGCAGTATGCAGGAGGAAGCTAGTGACATCCCAATTCCCCCAGATTCCCCTCTGGGCAAACGAAGCGTTTGGGGGTGTGGCTTGGAGGAGACTGCAGGGGGACGCTGGATAGGGACAAATCCAACTGTGGCAGTTCTGAGCGTGTGACCACTCATTACAGGGAGGGCTGACAGCAGTATATATGCATTTACAAGTAAAAACAGCTTTTGCACGGAATGGGACCTTTAACTAAAACCAAGAAGAGAGATCACATAACTCCTTTTTAGCATCTCTGCACTGGCTTCCTGTAACACTGATGATTGATTTTTAAATTATTTTACTTGTTTATAAAGCACTACATGGTTTAGCGCCCTCCTACCTATGTGATTGCCTGTCCGAATACTCCCCTAGTCGCTCCCTTAGGTCCTCTGGTGCCGGTCTGCTCAGCATTCCAAAAGTTACCTATAAAAAGTATGGCGAAGCAGCCTTTAGTTTTTATGCACCTTCAGCTTGGAACAGACTCCCCTATGACATAAGGCAATCTCCATCTTTGGAAAGTTTTAAGAAGCACCTTAAGACCCACCTTTTTACCATTGCTTTTAATTAGCTAAATTTTATCTTGTTATCTTTTATTATTTTTAATTAGCTAATTTGATCTTTTATCTCCTGTTTTATTTGTGTTTATGGATGTCTTTTAATTTCACTGTTTTACGGCTCTGTGTAATTGTTCTGTTTTGTATTTACTTGATCTTTGTATTACCTTTGTTTATTCTTCATGTGTAAAGCGCTTTGAGCTGCATTTTATGTATGAAAGGTGCTATACAAATAAAGTTTATTATTATTATTATTATTATTATTATAAGAGTATGTAGATACTGTATGTTCTATTGTCATAAGAGTATGTGTAGATATGTTCTATTGTTATAATAGTATGATTATATATGTTCTATTGTTATAAAAGTATGTGTAGATATGGGGCTCTATCTTCCCCCTGGCCTTAAATTAGCATTTAAGGCCGGGCGCAGCGCTATTAGTAGGCGTGGTCAGGCGCATTCCCTAATTTGTCCCCGGCGCTAAAGCCGCTGTTAACCATTTAACCACGCCTTTTAAGCGTATAATTATTCACAACTGTGGCCATTGGCGAACTGCAGTAAACAAATCACACTCTTCTCTTTCAAGCTCCGATTCCACGGAGCGATCCAGTCTGGTCAGAAAAGCCCGACTATTCTGTCCTGGCAGATACGTCACTGTATAGTTAGACAGATAGCGAACATAAGACTCAGTAGGCTGGACTTCTTGTTGACCGTGATTTACTGAAGCTTGTTAGTTTTTGTAAAACTGCAACACAAAAATGACAATACACAATATGTTACAGTCTTAATCAAATAAAATGTGTAACAACATTACTAATCATTTCTCTTTTTACAGGTTTTCAGGTGAGTAACAGGTAAGTAACATTTTCTTCACATGTTTCAGACTGCGGTGAGTAGCAATATTTTCTTTACAGGTTTGCAAATCAGGTAGGTAACTAACTATAAATAACTAAGGTAAACAAACAGCTTATTTATAGTAGCATTCATTCCCAGATAAGTAAATGAGGTATAAAATGCAATAAATGGCAGCATACCCACGTAACAATGTAGCAACCAACATAAATAAAGCTCACCCATGTGTTAACTAAGCCTATGTAGCCTAGCTTAGCCTATGCTAACAGTTAGCTCCCCGATTAGCATTAGCATAGTTAACTCGGTTTATAGAACTTAAAGTAATGTTTTCAACAATATTCTAAAGCACATAACGT
Organism: Poromitra crassiceps; assembly: GCF_964638095.1. NCBI lineage: Eukaryota > Metazoa > Chordata > Actinopteri > Beryciformes > Melamphaidae > Poromitra > Poromitra crassiceps. The sequence continues at coordinate 58,973,168 of NC_139623.1, forward strand.
TATGACCAGGGTAAATAAAGCTAGAGCAACCATACTCACTGATAGATCTACTCCAAGGAACAAACAAACAACTCTGAGGTGGAGCATTGAGCCTGCTTGTGCACTGGTCGGCTGTGCTGTGTTGACTGGCCACAAAATGGAGGCTACACACATTTGGGGAGATTTCTTAAAGGCACAGTACCACACATCATTCTTTTAAAGGTGTAGTATCAAAAATCCCCACTGGGTGTCGCTAATATTAAACACTGACAGGAGTCAGAACACTGACTAAAGTGCTCTGAGCTCCCCCCCCTCTCTGCCCACTTCCATCCCCATCTGTCCATTATGCTCCTTAAACAAATCTCACAGCAGTTTTAATACAGCAAGCATGTAATACGCTACACTATAGCAAGATCAAAGTGAGAAGAATGTTCTAAACGCATCGGCTAGAAAAATATAGCCTATCCCTGGATGTCATGATGAGATTAGATTGGTGAAAGTTTGGACAGAATCATTGCATCGTTTTCTCTCGCTGCCTTTTTCTTCTCCCCCACTGCACGGCAGACAGGTATGAGGTAGGATGATGCAACAGCCTCTGAATGACAGGGGCTCAATATGGTATATCAACTATTTTCATCGGTCATTGTGCCTGCCAGCTAGTGCCTACATATAAATTAGTGTGGCCTTTCTTCCAAAATAGTGATGGTTCTGTCATTCTGTGGTGTAGCCTACATTTCAGATCTGATGCTTGCAGTGCACTATTCACCTTATTTAGCTACGCCCATTTGACCCGGTTGTGTGGTCGTGTCACAACTTCCGCTAAAAATAAAATAAAATAAAATGGCTGGCTGCTCCAATATCATCTAACTCTGAATTAACTAATAATTTAGCCAATTGTATGTAACCTACCAAATAAAAGCAAACGGCAATGTCTAAGAATGCAACGCCATGTAACTGGCTCGTTAAGTCTCGCATTCCAGGGAATTACGTTAACGTCTGCGGGTCTTATTGACATAAGTGGCTCGAGCGCTCGGAGAGAAAACTATCTGAAGCTTTCTTTGTTGGAGTCCAGGTATGTTTTACAAGAAAGTGCTCGTCATTGTCGACGATAACGTTATCTGACCTGGCTAACAGTGGATACTCGCTGGCTTGCTGTGTACCGAGCTCAAAGTAGTAGGCTACGTTCTTTATTTTACCCCCTGCACTGTCCGCTCCAAAAACAACTCTTATTTTGCGCCGTGACCGCCGGAAGTGTTAACAGGACCCGGAAGAATTTGGCCCACTATGAGGTCTGAACATAAGGTGAATAGGGGCAGAAATTGACGCGAGAGAGAGAGAGAGAGAGAGAGAGGGAGAGGGAGTGAGAGAGAGAGGGGGGAGAGAGAGTGAGATAGCGGCAGAAAGAGTGATTGAATAAGGCCGTGGGTGCATCCCCGGGGCGGCGCACTGAATAAGGCCTGGTTTTGAAAAGCGCTAACCGCAAAATTAACGGCAGTTAGGAGAATAAGGGGCTCTATCGTTGCATCGGCCTATAAACTGTGCCCAGCGCCCGGCGCAGTGCATATTGGTGGGCATGGATCGGCCCACTCAATATTTTGGTGTCGGCGCTACACGCGGCCTTAAGCATTATAACCACGTCTTTTAAGCATAACATTATGCACTACCTGCTCATTGGAGAAGTGCAGTAAACGCATCACAAGCTTCCCTTATAAGCTCCAATTCCACGGAGCGATCCAGTCCGGTCAGAATAGCCGACCGAAGCGCTCTGAGCTCCCCTCCTCCCTGTTTCATTCCCGTCTGTCTCATATATAATATTCCATATTATTATGCTTCTCAAACCAATCTAACTGCAGTTTAAATACTGCAAGCATGTAAATACGCTACACTATAGCAAGATCAAAGTGAAAAGAATGTTCTAAATGCATTGGCTAGAAAAATATAGCCTATCCCTATGTGGCCTATGTCATGATGAGATTAGATTGGTGAAAGTTTGTCCACTTCCCCCCCCCCCCCCCCAATTTTTTATCCCATTTTTATCCCCAATTAGTGCTAACTTAATTTATTTATCCTGGTTGCTACTCCACCCTCTGCTGATCTGGGGAGAGCCGAAACTGGCTCCATGCTTCCTCTGAGACATGGGCAGTTAGCCAGCCGCTTCTTTTCACCTGACAGGGGAAGCTTCACCGGTAGGACATAGCATGTGGCCCTTAACGACCAGAGGAGGAACCACATTAGCAACCAGGATATTGCATGTTTTGGTGAAGGGGTTCCTATATGAACGAAACCCCCGGGAGGCACGGGGAGAACATGCAAACTCCACACAGAAAGGCCCTTTTGACGACCCCACCCGGGCAGTGGGCACTCGAGGACATGGGCACGCATTCCTTCAGCGTTCACAGCGTTCCAGGTGGGAATCGAACCCAGGACCTTCGAGCTGTGAGGCGACAGCGCTTACCACTGCACCACCGTACCACCGTACCCCCCTTGCATAAATCTGTTTTTATTGAAAAAGTGGATGTGAAGTAAGCCAAGTCTTGTTGGAGCGGACATCACAGTACAGCCCGTGTTGCGGCTGTCTCTCATCTAAATCACGTTATATCTGCGTCGGATATATATACCACCTAGGTTACATATATGTTTCACATAGGGTTGTGTTTGGATGTCTGTTTTATTTTGGCCAATATTGAAATGTTCGAGAATTGCATGTTGTGTGAACAGAAACATTATTTCTATCTACCACTTTAGGCAATTTAGATTTGGTTGATATTTCTTCTCGAAATGTATTAGTCTCAATGCATGCTGGGAGATTTGAGGGAGTGAGAGAGAGAGAGAGAGAGAGAGGGGGAGAGAACAGCTTTTTTTCCATCGGTCTTTGTGCTGTGCGAGAGAGGGAGTGAGAGAGAGAGAGGGGGAGAGAACAGCCTCCGAATGACAGGGGCTCAAAACTACGATATACAATATATTTTTCCATTGTTCTTTGTGCCTGTCTGACACGCGAGAGAGAGGGAGTGAGAGAGAGAGGGGGGGGGAGAGAGTGTGAGATGGCAGAGGAGAGCTCCGCGCAATTACAATATAACCGGCGCACTGAATAAGGCCTGGTTTTGAAAAGCGCTAAGCGCTAAATTAACGCCAGGGGGGAAGATATCGTTAGGGCGTGATTTCTAACCCCACATAGGATAAGCAATAACCACGCCCTGTGGCGCCGGGATTGGCGCATCGTTAGGCCGGTATTTAAGGCCGAAACGCCCATTCTGGCCTATTCTGGCACTGCGCCACGCCTCTTCGGGGTAAAGCGCATTTCGGGGCCTAAAACCATGTTGCTATCTTCCCGAGGCATGCGCAAGGCGCGTTTTTTCTGCGTTTAACGCCAGTTTTTGCACCTAAGGCCACTGCAAAGATAGGGCCCATAGCGTTAGGCTGGTATTTAAGGCCGAAACGCCCATTCTGGCCTATTCTGGCACTGCGCCATGCCTCTTCAGCGTAAAGCGCATTTCGGGGCCTCAAAACATGATGCCATCTTCCCGTGTCACGGGTAGGCAGGCTCAAAGTGTGGTTTTTTTGCGTTTAACACCAGTTTAGCGCCTAAGGCCAGAGGGAAGATGGAGCCCATAAACTTTGCATCAGTAGCCTGTGTGTGAAAGCAATTTCTGTGGGGAGGCTGCCGGCTGCGCGGGCTTTCTGAACTGCAATTTTGCGCGATCTGTGTGTGAAAGAGCCTATAGATCGATCAGTGCTTTAGTGACATCACTGATCATGACATTTTAACATCAATGTATAACAAATGTATTGTTGTTGTTTTTACTGTAAATGACTTGTTGTATGTCGCTTTGGATGAAGGCATCTGCCAAAGGAAATAAAGTAAAGTAAAGTAATGTCATCAGTGATGCAAAGTTGGATGTCTGCGCACAATTGCCAACTTTGCATCACTGATGACATCACTCACTGATGACATCACAGTGGTTGTGCGCAGACATAGACATACATACAGACACTCCTGGAATTATTAGATAGATAGATAGATAGATAGATAGATAGATAGATAGATAGATAGATAGATAGATAGAAAGATGGATATAGAAGATAGGTGTGTGTGTGTGTGTGTGTGTGTGTGTGTGTGTGTGTGTGTGTGTGTGTGTGTGTCTTTTCCTTCTCTCTCGTCCATCCATTTCCCCCTGTCTGTCTGTCCCCCTCCTCTGCTCATTAAAGTGAATTGACAAGTAGACGTTCTTTCTGATTGACTTCAGCGGCAACGCCGACATGAAATACATAAAAATAATTCCCACTTTTTTCCCCCAATTAGCTATGACTTGGCTGTGGTTAATTACGTTTCTCTCGGTTTCCGAAGCTAGACAGAACACCCCTTTTAAGTGGAGATATATATTCCATTTATCTCACCAGTGATTTATAAATTTTCAGATCAAACAGAACAGTTAGCCGCTTTCATTTCTGCAATGCTGTGAGACTATTGCATATCATTTCCGTGCCATTGCTATGTTTCCAATCAGAGATATTAAAACGGACTGTAAATTAATTTCTGACAGGGTAGAGAAGCGGAGGGGGAAATATAAATCAGATTTCATTTCAAATATTTTGGACACCCTGGGATTTTTCTTTTTCATTGCCTTTTAGGAGTTGAGAAGGAGAAAAAAGCGTTAATGCGTGATTCTATTAAAATGGTAAATGTAGGCTATGTGTTCGTATATCTTGAACACTAAGGTAAAATAAAAAGCGTTGAAATGTCTAAAACCATTGAACCACATTGAACATTCATCTTGCCAACATTTTGTTTGAGTCTGCCCCTGTTGCAGATTTGACACCTGTGTTGACACCTTCTAAAAACAGAAGCTGTTTACAAGATTGTGTCTCATCATCACTTTGAGCCAGGTGTGCTCTTCCTCAACCAGGTAACTTTTAAGCATTCTTTCATAGGCTGGGGGGGGGGGGGGGGGGATTGATAGCGAAACGATTAGGCCTCTACATTCACACATACGCACATGCAAAGCCTGAATTTTGATGAGAAAGGACGCAATTAGTGTGGGGTGTAACAGGAACGTAATATAACGAGTAGTGTAACAAATTACTGTTGGCAGTAATAAAGTAATGATATTACCTTTGAAAAGAGTAATGAGTAATTTGTGGAGTAACGAGACCAACAACACTCTCTGTATCTCACTGCTTTCTTTACAGTATACCGTGGAATCAATCAGAAAGCATGTGAAAAGAACCTTAGTATATACATTGAGTTAAGGACGCCCTGTGAGCACAGTCTATGACAAGCTGTCTCTAGCCACGGGCTTTGATGAAATATAGTTCAAGGGGATGGAGCTATATTATCCACACCTTCTCTTCTCTTTCTCCTGCTTTTCATTCATAAGTAATGGTACACAGCCAGCCTCATCTATAACCTACAGCACTCCTCTGTGAAAAAGCATCGCACTCATAAATGTTATCATTACCCCAATGTATAGCACCAGAGGGTATCATATATCAGTGATATCTTTGTGCAGGCATGCGTGTTTGTGTGTGTGTGTGTGTGTGTGTGTGTGTGTGTGTGTGTGTGTGTGTGTGTGTGTGTGTGCGCGTGCGCGTGTACGTGTACGTGTACGTGTACGTGTGAGAGAGAAACTTGGAGAAAGGCGTTTTTTCCAGATTTCCCACATTCTTTTTTCCCCAGTCGGTCGGTTGGTGTATATAGCAACATCTCCATTCAATCCAATGGACCAGTTTTTTACTCTCAAGAGTTCCCGGAAGTAAGGTTTTGGATTAAGCAGCGCTGTCGCGTTGCAGCAAAATGGACAGTTTGTGATGTACTTTGAAAGGGTCCGACGTTTAACGAATCAAATTGCATATTATGAGCTTTATTTTAGGTTTCAAACCTAGCGCGAGATCCCTTCCTGACTATTCATTGGCTACTGAGAGTATGAGTTGTGCCAAACAAACGTTAATATCTCAAAAACTAGGTATGCACGATGTGGATTTTTACAGCCGATACGATAACCGATAAATATATGCTTCTCCTGGCCGATAACCGATACGATAAACCGATAATTATTTCACATTTTTGTATTAAAAAAAATAAGTTCTTAACCTGTATTTTACGCACACCTGTCGTAAAAAAGGAAGAAAGGGCAGATGTAGTGAGCAAAGATGGATGATTTAATATTCTATAGCTCTGACCTAACGAAATCTAACTGACATAATATTGTGAACACAAAACAAACAACACTTCTGATATAATATGATTGTTTTAGTATCACTCAATAGTCAATAAAAAAAATAAAGGCTTTTATAGAACCGAAAGCCTTAGTCTGCTGATAAAACACAAAAGGCATAGTAATTTAGACTCTTATTGTCATGTTACTGGCAACGGGCTGTCTGAATTTTGCATAGGGCCAGTTCTATAGGGCAGCCCTACCTTTTTCCCAGCTGCCTATAGGCTACAGTGCGCCTCTCCTGCCACCGTCACTTCCTTTTCCGTGTCCGTGCTCCACTGTTTACAGTCTGAATAGCAACTTGCACCGCGACTTTCCAGTAATTTTCCACTGTTGTTGTAAGACGAGTTGACGTCTTCTATGCAGTTTTAACGTTAGTAGTGTATAGCCGAAATGGACGCGGAAAAGGAAGTGACGGTGGCTTTTCCGTCACTTCCGCTTTCCTTTCAGTGGATTGGCGTCATCGTATGGGAAAATACAAACGCGTTCTTTTTCCAACGTGTCTTCAGCGGAGTCTCCTGTGAGGTTCTGGTGACATCATTGACCATATATGGAGCTGGAGCAAGCGAGGAGGAATACCCCTTCACGTAGAGCATGGCTGAGTCTTGTTTACCACTGTCTTGGGTCCTTCGGGGGCACAATAGACGGCTAACAATCTGCCTGACGAAAAAATAATGAGTGAGTCCATATTTCCTATAACAATATAATTGTTAGGTAGGGCCCAGAGCAAATATTTGCACCGGGGCCCATAACAATGACGTTACGCCACTGACGTAACACCAGCTCATACTTCCCCTCATCTCAGAAACCTTGCGGGACATGTATGGCAAATTGCAATAGCGTTGTTTTGTTATCATCTGAAACTGTCAACTTCGTTCTATAAGGCAGGCGCTTGTGACGTCACAAGCATGCGACAACAATGCTCCGCTTCCAATCCAAAACAAAGCTAAATTGGCGCCGTATTATCGGGGGCTATTTATCGACTAAAATGTCATTAGGTTCACAGTCACCTTTTACTATGGGTGAAAAAATGACACTAGTTGACCACTAGGTGGTGCTATAACAGCCCTCTTTATGTTTTGGTTCATAACTGACTAACTTTTGAACCGTAGCATCTACAATCAAAATTATTTTTTCCCTGGGTTCCTTGGGTTATTCCGCATCTGCTGATAGAGGCACCGCCCATTTCCGTCTAACTAGATTTTCCGCCATTTCAAATTTTCTCCAAAAGCGTTTTTTCGCTATTTCTCCTTCAAATTGTGTCCAATCTTCACCAAACCACATCACACAGCGTGTGTGGACTGTCCTGCACAAAACTTATTTTGCGTTTTTATGCAAGACGATATATGCGATATTTCGACTTCTGAACTTTTGTGGGTGTGGCCTAGTTAAAAAGAATCGCCCTAACTCCGGAACGCATTGTCCGTTGCGAATTAACCTTGGTACAGGTGTGCAGCTATGTACTCTGAGCTGCTAAAAAACAAATGTGTAATTTTGACTATAGGGGGCGCTATGGCAACAATAAGTACCCGTACCTCACAAACCATAAGAGCGACTGGGTACATAGGATCATAGAGTACTCTTCTACTCTGGCCTAAAAAATTACACCGATTGACTTCACGGTGGTGCTATAGCTGCCCTCTTTACATTTTGGTCCATAACTTTGGAACCATAGCTTCTACGATCAACATTCTTTCCATATAGACTAGGCCCATTTCCGTCTAACTAGTGTTTTTTCGCTATTTCTCCTTCACATTTTGTCAAATCTTCACCAAACCACATCACACAGCTTGTGTGGACTGTCCTGCAAAACCTGTTTTGCAGTTTTTTTGAAAGACCTCACCGTTGCGATATAATCGACTTGCAAAATGTTGTGGGTGGGGCCTATTTACAAGAAATCGCTATTTTGCCTTCTGATTTTGTCCATACTTTACCAAAACACAGCACACAGCATGCGTGGACTGTGCTGCTCAAAACGTATTGCGTGTAAATGCAAGTACATAATTAAATAATTATTTTCTAGGGCTTTCTTACCATACTGATTTTCCATTATATCCTTCATACTTTTGCCACTGACAGCCCTCCACTTTAACAATGTCGCTGCCTGCTACAACCAAAAGGCTCGTCAACGCTTTTCTGCGCTGGCCATTATGCTAGGTTTCAACCTAGCCTTGTTTAATGTCCAATGAAAGATGTGGTAGCGTTCACAGTGAGATATATGCTATCGACCTTGAGTCCCATAGCCCTTAGTTACGTGAATCAGATTCTAAAGATTTAATTCCACCGATCAATACATTATGGATATAGGTCCCTTATAACCTTTACAAATGTATTCCAAATGTATTCAATGTGGTTTTCATTAGGTTAACAAGCCTTTGGGCTTTCAAAACACGTCAGCTTCACGCTGCGCAAGATGCACACATATCCTGCAAGGAATCATCAAATGCAGCCCATTACCCACACATCACATGGAAAAACACCTTGAAGCTCCATGCCACTACAGCCAATTTAATTTCCATACACTTATGCTAATTACCCTGAAATAATCAAGCTAATTTAGAAAGATGCAAATGTATTTGAGGTTGGGTTCATTAGCAAAGGGGCCGGTACGCACGTGTGTGTGTGTGTGTGTGTGTGTGTGTGTGTGTGTGTGTGTGTGTGTGTGTGTGTGTGTGTGTGTGTGTGTGTGTGTGTGTGTGTGTGTGCGTGCGTGCGTGTGTTAAAGAGAGAGAGAGCATGTGTGTCTATGTGTTGGAGGGGATTGCTGTGAGGTAAAGCAGAGAAGATGAGTGTATCTGTCAGGTACAACCTATTTATTTTATATATATATATATATATATATATATATATATATATATATATATATATATATATATATTAGACTTCAACTTCTTTATTCTTCTATTACTTGGGTGTACACACAGTACACCCAAGTAAAGCAGCAGCAGCAAACAAACGTGACAGAACCACACAAATTGTCTTCGTTGTTTAAAATACATACTACAGCATGTGCTTTACATGCCCACGCGTGGGCATGTATAGGTGTATAGCCAAAATGAAACGTCACTTCCTGCTTTCTCCCTGTACCAGCGATGCGAAAAATATGAATGTCGGTGGACGGAGAATATATAAGGTAAATTTTTTGATCCCGTTTGAATTGTGCCACGGGGTGCCAACGCTAATTTTGTCAATTTAAAACATAACTTTGCATGTCAAGAAAGTCACAGTTTGTCGTCAAACAGAAACGTAAGGGTTAGTTTCGTATAAAAACTACATAGCTTGTGAAAGCTCGTGGCATGTCGCCGGTCTTCAGCTTTGCCGGTAGAGAAAGTGACGTCACTTAGGCGACAGTATGTAGTCTTTCTGATTTATAACTTGTCGATTGCATGATTATGTTAGTTTGTCCAACTATTTTGGTCCCTTAAAATGTCATTCTGGTCCCTTAAAATATGTAATTCCTACACCATTCACCTAATTTGGCTGTAAATACCCCCGAATTAAAGCTGGAAGTCTGCAGTTAAAGCACAGATTGATTGTTTAATTTCAAGTCCATTGTGGTGGTGTACAGAGCCAAAATGATGAAGATTGTGTCCAATGTCCAAATACACATGGACCTAACTGTAGGAGACAAATACCTTCTGAACATATTCATGTCCATATAGGACACAAATACCTTCTGAACATATTCATGGCCATATAGGAGACAAATACCTTCTGAACATATTCATGTCCATATAGGACACAAATACCTTCTGAACATATTCATGGCCATATAGGAGACAAATACCTTCTGAACATATTCATGTCCATATAGGACACAAATACCTTCTGAACATATTCATGTCCATATAGGAGACAAATACCTTCTGAACATATTCATGTCCGTATAGGACACAAATACCTTCTGAACATATTCATGGCCATATAGGAGACAAATACCTTCTGAACATATTCATGTCCATATAGGACACAAACACCTTCTGAACATATTCATGTCCATATAGGACACAAATACCTTCTGAACATATTCATGTCCATATAGGACACAAATACCTTCTGAACATATTCATGGCCATATAGGACACAAATACCTTCTGAACATATTCATGTCCATATAGGACACAAATACCTTCTGAACATATTCATGTCCATATAGGAGACAAATACCTTCTGAACATATTCATGGCCATATATGACACAAATACCTTCTGAACATATTCATGTCCATATAGGAGACAAATACCTTCTGAACATATTCATGTCCATATAGGAGACAAATACCTTCTGAACATATTCATGTCCATATAGGACACAAATACCTTCTGAACATATTCATGGCCATATAGGACACAAATACCTTCTGAACATATTCATGTCCATATAGGAGACAAATACCTTCTGAACATATGTCCATATAGGAGACTGCTGTTATTATCACAGAGTCGTGAGACAAGTGAGGTTATCTATCTGTAGCGACTAATTAAGAACCGCAATATCCCTTTACCCCGCTGCACAGAGAAGCTGAGGAGCTGCGCTGCACATACACACTTTTTCTACAATTATGCTGATTGCAGTGGTGTCACCTACATAGCACACACACACACACACACACACACTGACAGCCTGGTCCCTTAAGTCCCTCATGTCCATATAGGACACAAACACCTTCTGAACATATTCATGTCCATATAGGACACAAATACCTTCTGAACATATTCATGTCCATATAGGACACAAATACCTTCTGAACATATTCATGGCCATATAGGACACAAATACCTTCTGAACATATTCATGTCCATATAGGACACAAATACCTTCTGAACATATTCATGTCCATATAGGAGACAAATACCTTCTGAACATATTCATGGCCATATATGACACAAATACCTTCTGAACATATTCATGTCCATATAGGAGACAAATACCTTCTGAACATATTCATGTCCATATAGGAGACAAATACCTTCTGAACATATTCATGTCCATATAGGACACAAATACCTTCTGAACATATTCATGGCCATATAGGACACAAATACCTTCTGAACATATTCATGTCCATATAGGAGACAAATACCTTCTGAACATATGTCCATATAGGAGACTGCTGTTATTATCACAGAGTCGTGAGACAAGTGAGGTTATCTATCTGTAGCGACTAATTAAGAACCGCAATATCCCTTTACCCCGCTGCACAGAGAAGCTGAGGAGCTGCGCTGCACATACACACTTTTTCTACAATTATGCTGATTGCAGTGGTGTCACCTACATAGCACACACACACACACACACACACACTGACAGCCTGGTCCCTTAAGGCCAGGCTTCGGTGCCACTGAAGGTTGTAGCAATTAAAAACATCATCCTCCACTTGTCACAAACATGATGAATTCATGGCAGCAGAGCAGCAAGGCAGAACTCCTTCAACCCACCACGTGTCACTTCCTGCTGCTTCTTCTTCTTCTTCTTCTTCTTCTTCTTCTTCTTCTTCTTCTTCTTGGTGCTGTAGTAGTTTGACATGATGTCATCACTGAAAATGACATGTTTACATAGACATGAGTGTCCCTGTTATTAGGCTGATCCTGCTTTTGATCATATTGGGGATATGGCATTTACATGGAACACAGAGAAATCTGCTGATTCATATCCCTGTATACATGATTACATGAGACTATATCCCAGTTACTGGTTACTACAAGCTATCTGCGCAGGCACCCGTGATGTTTACAACAAAAACTGGCATCACCTGTGGCTCGCTCGTATGAGGTGCCTGACGTCATTCACCTTTTTTATGCCGAGACTGTTGTTTTTGCTCTGGTTCATTATTATTTCGTTTTTTCCTCTTCCGCCACGACGCAAATTCCTGTGAGTTGTTAAATAGCAGAGATCTGAAATTAGGCCCAAGGCTACAAATTGGTTGTAACTAGATGCTCCAGGATTTATTTATTTTTTAATCTGCCCACGGCGGGTACTACAGCGATATTTTGTTTTTAGGCCTTCACAGGCCATTTTAGGGCATTGTGACATCGTCACTATCACCCTTCCCTGTTTTTCTATTGCTGACTTTGCTCATATGCACTTATGCACTTATGCACTTATGCGACCTGGGCTAATCTATCTTGTGTAAAACAGTGTAGTCACCTGTAAGTCAGCAGTTGACCTGGGCAAATGTCATGTGATCTGTGTCATCAACCTCCTAGGGACATTAGGGAACAGTGATGTCATCAGTGATGTGACATATTGATGACATCATCAGTAGTGTCACGATACTGAGTGAGATCATTAGGGAGCAATGGCTTCCCAAGCAGGGACATCTCAAACTGTAGCTGGATGTCACAACTGATGATGTCACAATGTATACATTATGCTAATGAATTCATAGAGACTGATGATGTCATCAATATGTGACATCACTGATGACATCACTGCTCCCATCATTGTGATGTCATCAGTGATGCAAAGTTGCGCAATTGTGCACTGCGCATCCCAAAGAGAAGAGATGATGTCATAGGCACTGAAGATGTCACAATGCCAGCAGTGATGTTGTAACCCAGCTGTAATGTATCTTATCTTATCTTATCTTATCTTATCTTATCTTATTACATCGTTAGACTGTCCTCCACAAAAGTATCAAACCGATTTTTGATAGATCAAGAATTGAGCCCACAGTGCATCAACATGTTTTACTGTAAACAGCTACTGCAAATTCTCGCTAAATAAAGATCAAAACTTCACGGGAAAAGATGACCAAGTTTTGCTTTCACAGTAGTTGAAGTGTGTAAAAACTAAGAATGCTATCTCAAAAACAGAATTTTTGACAATATTTTGAATTCTGCCCTCATGTATAACCTAGAGCACTGATGCCTTCGCCATCCTGGGGAATGGTGGGAAATGCCCTCACCATCCTGGGAAAACACACACACACTTATGATGATGTCATAACTGATGTCATCAGTGATGTCACTTGAGCAATTGTGCATTGTGACATCACTGATGATGTCATCAGTGATGTCATCAGTGTTGTGACATCGATGTCATCAGTGCCCAGAGATGGGGACTTGGACTGGAGACTTGGACGTGAGTCGCACTTAACTCCAGGCACACTGGAACTACTATTGACTAGGGGGTGCTGCAATAAAGGGACTTTAAGAACATTTTATGTTTTTTCGACTTTTAGCCATATTTAGAGGAATATTTCATTTTAAATTAACATTAGGATTATACTGTTGTGATGTCACTATTCAGTATCTTCTCCTTTTCTCACTCACTTTCATGTAACCACCTGCTCTCCCTTTGTGATCGTTTTACACTACAACAGACAGCAACACAGGCATAAACACTGAACATATTATTATAATGAAAAACCAGAGTATGATGAAAATCAAACACTTTTGAAGAGAGAGCGTATGAAATAAAAATTAGAGCTGGGAAGCACAAGCTGTTTTTTAATGCATTTTGTTGGTGTTATAAACACAGGACAGCTGTTACATGTCTAGCATGTCACTGTATTCATTATTTTCGCTTTGGTATTATATAGGGTTAAAAGAAACGGCAAAGGCATTTTACTTTGAAATTTCTGTTAGAACAGGAAGTGGTGTGTTAAGACTGGCTAGCTTGACACGCAAAAGACGTGAAATGAGAGAGTCAGACATAACGTCAGTGTAAACAAAGATGCTGTTACTGTCGGAGTGGTAATAAAACAACACCGCCTCAATGCAAACGTTTCAAGCTTCGTTGCTGTATGAAGAAATGATGATCTGTTAACATTCCCTGGGCCGTCTGACTACGGACAGAAGGCTTTGACCAGAACGTTAGAAAGTAACACAGCCAAATACAACAATTTAGACAATTCGGGGCAGAAAAAGGCTCTAATTGTCTAAGTACAGATAGCTACAACACTACTTTGAACTTCGTCTAGTCTAGTCTAAAATATCCTCAGCATAACATTACACAGATAGCTACAACACCTGTATTTCAATTCACTTGAACACACTGTTTTATCAGTCTAGTTAGATCTTCTCTCCTGACAGCATGCACCACAGAGTTTTCCATTCTAAAGCACTATAATTTGCCCAAAGGTCCAAACACCACCAACAAACTGTGGTGTAAAGATGGGTTCCTCTGAACCACTGGCCAAACCCAGTAATCACCGGTAGCCTACTGCCCTCTATGTATATTTTCAGAACCATAACATGTGTTCTGTCAACAACTTAACAGGTGTGTTCCAGCCCAGCGACACCCCTGGCCATCCATAGTTCAAATTAATCCTTGAAAATCACTTTCACTGGCTAAACGGATATCCCACACTAAAACAGAATTCACTATTTGTATGTCACTGTATGAATCTCTCCCCAAGCTAGAAACCAGAAGAGATAACATCTGCGTAATAATGTGTAATTTTTGTTTTACGATGGGTATTGCCCCATATTTTTGCTCCATAACTGCAGCCACTTCACCACTAATCAAACGCTGAGACACAGTGATGTTGGTTTTATTTATTTATTTAAGATCCCCATTAACCACTGCCTCAAGCAGCGATTATTCTTCCTGGGGTCTGAATGGTTGACCATGGCAGTTTGACACATTGCTATATTTTATTGCTCTGATGTGATTCGATTTTAGAACTTTATTGTGCTCGATGAGGCTGTTTTGCAATGCAACAGAATTGCCATAAACACATTCACAGTTTAAAATCATACAAGTTCACCGTCATATTTTACTTACTGCAACAAGTAAAACAAAAACAAGGTCAACATATTAAAAACAGAAAACAATCAACACCGATTCATGCTATGCTGCCTTGAATCTAGTCTAACCATATTCACATACATCCACCTATGCTTATTCCCAATCAATCATTCACAGCTTTCACAATCTGGCCAAGCCTCACTCAGAAAAACTGCTGAATGCTTAAAAATGTTGATAATCACCAAAATTACTTCTTTCATCAAGATCAGGCATAGTCTCCAGGTAGGTTGAGGTTTAGTACTTTGGCGGAAAATGACGACCAGAAAGTGACAGCACACCAGTAAGCACCGACACCTGTTCGTAGTATCAGTATCATTATCGACAATTTTGTGGTGAAATGTTGGCAGCATCCAGATCAGATCTGTCCCCTTCAGTTTGGAATAAGTCATCAGTCTTGTAATCATCCCCCTAATGCAACCCATCGTTAAACAATCACAGCTCGTTAAGCCGCTTGTTTGTTAATCAAGCACTCACTCATTAATTGGGAGATGAGATAATAGACCTCTAGTGTGCAATGTCTAATTTCGGGGGCTGTCTATCTGTCTGATTGTTTATTGCTTTTAAATTCCAGGCTCGGCCACGAAGGCATCGCTAATTGGTTTGTTTGCGTTGCCTTGCAGGACTGATGGCGTTTGACTCAGTGTTTTCCAATCAGATGTTTTTGTCTGCCTCCTAAAAAACTGAACATGATGTGATGGGTCTTGCCTGAGCATCACAAGAATCAAAGTGTCAGGTAACAAATGGAGTGTTTGAAACTGCTGCAAGGTGCTTAAGACAGTTTAATTCATTGTATTTCTGTTGTTTTTTGTTTGTTTTTTATTCTGGCCCTTACTCCTCTCAACAGTTTTTCTTTCCCATTAATCTGCCTCTCTATAGACCCCTTATACGACTACGTAACACTGACATCACACAAGCGTCGATGCGCAAGACGGAGGCAGAAAGACAGACTCCGCGCAGCCCTGGCAAGTAGTTTTCCAGCCAGACGAGCTAGACATGTCTTCGTGTTGTGCAGTGGGATGCCAGAATCGGAAAGCTATTGTAGCAGAGTATTCGGGTCCGCCTATTCACACTTGGTTAATAAAATAGTAAACGATAGAGCCAGGCTGTAACGTTATAACAAGCTTCACCTAATTCTCCCCACATATCCTGTTCTACTGCAACTCGAGGGAACATACACAGCCTCGCATACACACGCAATAGAACACAACACAACACTGAACAGTCTGTTACACTATCAACAAAGCAAGGACTAAAGTTTTACCGAATCCCATCAACTCATATTGCTTTTAATGCTAACCGTAGGCGTCTTTGGTTGCAAGCCGAAAGAGGAAATCATTAAAAATGCCCGACTTTGCAGTGCTGGCTCATTTCATATCAGGTAAGCTGTAGCTGTAGGCTGCTAGTAACAGCCGGCACATCGCTCGGTTAGTTAACAACCAAGTAACGTTAAATAATGTCATTATTGAGTTGAACTGATTGGAACGAGGACATCATTAAAATGCCCAACTTTGTAGTGCTCATTCATAATCAGGTAAGCTGCCTGTAGCTGTAGGCTGCTCAGCCACATCGTTAGTTAACGACCAAGTAGCCTAACGTTACATAATGTCATTATTGAGTTGTGTGCATTATCAACATAACAATATATCTTTGCAAGTTACAGAATAATTATATACGCTATCCCCAGTTATAAAGGAATGCACGATATGTATTGCTGGCCACTCTAGGCGGTAACGCTTTAGAATACAGCCCGCAAATAAGCATGTAGTTATAGTATAACAACGGGGTTTAGGGCTGTAGTTATAGTCTAACTACGGGGTTTAAGGAGTGAATTAATACTTTAACTAGAGGGTAACAAGATCTGTACTTATAGTCTAACTACGGGGTTTAAGGAGTGTAGTTATAGTATAACAACGGGGTTTAAGGAGTGTAGTTATGGTATAACAACGGGGTTTAAGGAGTGTAGTTATGGTATAACAACGGGGTTTAAGGAGTGTAGTTATAGTATAACAACAGGTTTTAAGGAGTGTAGTTATAGTCTAACTACGGGGTTTAAGGAGTGAAAAAATACTTTAACTAGAGGGTAACAAGATCTGTACTTAGAGTCTAACTACGGGGTCGCGGGCTGTATTATGAAGCAGGGGACAAATGTTTGTACTTATAGGCTAATTACGGGGTACCACACTGTACTTACAGGGTAACTACGGGGTTTAAGGAGTGTAGTTATAGTATAACAACGGGGTTTAAGGAGTGTAGTTATAGTATAACAACGGGGTTTAAGGAGTGTAGTTATAGTATAACAACGGGGTTTAAGGAGCGTAGTTAGAGTATAACAATGGGGTTTAAGGAGTGTAGTTAGAGTATAACAACGGGGTTTAAGGAGTGTAGTTAGAGTATAACAACGGGGTTTAAGGAGTGTAGTTATAGTATAACAACAGGGTTTAAGGAGTGTTGTTAGAGTATAACAACGGGGTTTAAGGAGTGTAGTTAGAGTATAACAACGGGGTTTAAGGAGTGTAGTTATAGTATAACAACGGGGTTTAAGGAGTGTAGTTTTTTTTTTTTTTACAATTTTATTTTCCTTTTTTATAAACATACAGTTATAAAACATTCAGTTATCACAGTCTTGATTCATTTGCATGTTCATTAATTTCACCCTTAATCCCCCCCCCCAACCCAACCCCTATTCATAAACATACATACCGGTACATCAAGTTAAAGTAAATTAAAGAATAATACACACACAAAATTATATTATTTACATTTGTCTCAACTTCACGTTTTCCCTTTTTTCTTTTTTCTTTTATTTCACCTCACCATATATTCCTTAGCTAAATAAATTAAAAAAAATATATATATATATGTGTTGCATAGTTTACCTATCAAGTAAAGATGTAGTCGGTCCCACACTTTCAATTAGCTAATATAGGTCTCACAGAGTCACTTTCCAAAAATTCCAAGAAACGTCCCCAGATTGCTTGAAAGCCTTTAGGTTTTCCCTTGATAGCAAAAGTCAGTTTTTCCATAGCAAGACGGTTCAGATAGTTCCCTGAACCATTGACTGATCTCTGGTTTATCTGGATTTTTCCAAAATATTGCCACTGTGTGTTTAGCTTGGAGAAGACAACATATGATCATTTTCTTCATATTCTTATCAATATTTAGCTCCTTCGGGATGAGACCTAGAATGCACAGTCGTGGACATATAGGTAGCTTCTCAGATACTATTTGTGACAATATATCAAGTACTTCATTCCAAAATTCCATGATTCTTGGGCATTCCCATATACAGTGAAATAGTGTACCTTTCTCCACATTACACTTTACACATTGGTCTGGAATATTGGCATCAAAATGATTAAGTAGAGCCGGAGTAATATATGTTCGCATAATCCACTTGTACTGTAATAATCTGAACCTTGTATTGACCGTCTGAACCTGCGCATTATAACAAACGTCTTTCCATTCATCATCTTCTATCTCCATATTCAGATCATTACTCCAAGCCAATCTTTTACTTTCTGAGGACTTTAAGAAGTGTTGTTATACTCTAACTACACTCCTTAAACCCCGTTGTTATACTCTAACTACACTCCTTAAACCCTGTTGTTATACTCTAACTACACTCCTTAAACCCTGTTGTTATACTCTAACTACACTCCTTAAACCCCGTTGTTATACTATAACTACACTCCTTAAACCCTGTTGTTA
This sequence comes from Poromitra crassiceps, assembly GCF_964638095.1. Lineage (NCBI taxonomy): Eukaryota > Metazoa > Chordata > Actinopteri > Beryciformes > Melamphaidae > Poromitra > Poromitra crassiceps. Next base: position 58,991,821 of record NC_139623.1, read on the forward strand.
TACTCTAACTACATTGTTATACTATAACTACACTCCTTAAACCCCGTTGTTATACTATAACTACACTCCTTAAACCCCGTAGTTAACCTGTAAGTACAGTGTGGTACCCCGTAATTAGCCTATAAGTACAAACATTTGTCCCCTGCTTCATAATACAGCCCGCGACCCCGTAGTTAGACTATAAGTACAGATCTTGTTACCCTCTAGTTAAAGTATTTTTTCACTCCTTAAACCCCGTAGTTAGACTATAACTACACTGCTTAAAACCTGTTGTTATACTATAACTACACTCCTTAAACCCCGTAGTTATACTCTAACTACACTCCTTAAACCCCGTTGTTATACTATAACTACACTCCTTAAACCCTGTTGTTATACTCTAACTACACTCCTTAAATCCTGTTGTTATACTCTAACTACACTCCTTAAACCCTGTTGTTATACTCTAACTACACTCCTTAAACCCCGTTGTTATACTATAACTACACTCCTTAAACCCCGTTGTTATACTATAACTACACTCCTTAAACCCCGTAGTTACCCTGTAAGTACAGTGTGGTACTTACCCGTAATTAGCCTATAAGTACAAACATTTGTCCCCTGCTTCATAATACAGCCCGCGACCCCGTAGTTAGACTATAAGTACAGATCTTGTTACCCTCTAGTTAAAGTATTTTTTCACTCCTTAAACCCCGTAGTTAGACTATAACTACACTCCTTAAAACCCGTTGTAATACTATAACTACACTCATTAAACCCCATAGTTAGACTATAACTACACTCCTTAAACCCCGTTGTTATACCATAACTACACTCCTTAAACCCCGTTGTTATACTATAACTACACTCCTTAAACCCCGTAGTTAGACTATAAGTACAGATCTTGTTACCCTCTAGTTAAAGTATTAATTCACTCCTTAAACCCCGTAGTTAGACTATAACTACAGCCCTAAACCCTGTTGTTATACTATAACTACATGCTTATTTGTGGGCTGTATTCTAAAGCGTTACCCTCTAGGCTTGGCCAATTGACAGCGCCAGTGCTGTATGGGTTTGTAAGACGTATCCCATTAACGAACGTTAATTTCGATGCATAACATTGCTTATCACTAGGCGATAAGCTGTGGTAGTAAGCCGAGAACTGCATTTTAAAACTAAATTCTAACTGTGTGTCGCAGATGGGCACAAAGCAGTCCTGACAGCGGGGCTTTTACACAGCTCTCTGTGTCTGTCAATGCTGGGCTCACGGCTTTTTGCCTACACGATGCGTGCGCAGCTCCAATGTTGACAGCTGTATAAGGGGTTTATACTTTGAGAAGTGGTGTAAAAACGAAAATTGCATGCATGTGCCTACCACAGGAGATAAGGGGATTGCCTACACACTTACAGAGTGAGGTACATGTATACTGCAGTCACAGTAGAAAAGGCCAGCACACAAAATGTCCTTTTATGGATTGAATAGTGTTGTGAGTGTGTCACAACACTGAGGAAGGCCTGCGTGCCGAAACATTGGTTGTTGCTGTGCTGCTGCCCTACCCAGCCTAAGGTATTAAATCCATAAAAGGACATTTTGTGTGCTGGCTTTTTCTACTGTGACTTGATATTGCATGTGCCCTGCACCGGAGCTGTATTTTTTGTGCTCGCTGTTCACTTTTTGCACATGTATACTGCAGCCCACAGATGATCAACCTCCACAACGCTGATATCAAAGGTTCAGAGAGCCTCCAGTTGACGCTTTAGCCTACGTCGAGTGTCACAAATCCTAAAACAAGGAGGGCTTTAGGTAGAGAGGCTTCCACGCTATTATGAACGTTAAGTCCCTTTTTAGAGAGGAATGCCTTTGCATCAAAATGCCCGCAATGAATCGGTGCTGACAAATCTGTTGTCAATGAAGACATCAAACCCGGTAAGTCCTGCCTCGATTAGCATACCCAACAGGCCATTACATATCATAGAGAGAGAGAGAGAGAGAGAGGGGGGGGGGGGGGCAGGGAGAGGCTGGAGGAGGGGAAGGGTGGAAGGACAGAGAGGTGCAGGAGAAGAGAGACACTTTGAGTCCTTGCCTTTTGAAATCTGCTTCATTTCATTAGAAGCCAGTGGACAAAGAGGTTTTTTTCTGTTAAGATCATGTGGCCCTGGAATGGCTGAATGCTTCCACCAGAGTGTTTTGATGTTACAGCACGGCGTACTGGCTTAAAGCCGGCCATAGAGCTACTGTATGCAAGATGATAAATAACATGGATTTAGTCAATGATGTCTGTCCTTGTCGGTAAAGCCCGCCCTCTCTCACTCTCTCTCTCAGGATTTTATTTTTTCTGAGAGGCTCTTAGAGGGAAATTGTTGTGTTTTTATGTCAAAGGCACGCTTTTATTCACTTGTTTTCCAGGGTGCTTAACGTTGTTTACTGTGCCAGGGGAGCTTTCGGACTCTGTGTATTTATATGCATGTGTATTTGTATGCATGTGTATGTGTATGCATGTGTATGTGTATGCATGTGTATTTGTATGCATGTGTATGTGTATGCATGTGTATGTGTATGCATGTGTATGTGTATGCATGTGTATTTGTATGCATGTGTATTTGTATGCATGTGTATGTGTATGCATGTGTATGTGTATGCATGTGTATTTGTATGCATGTGTATGTGTATGCATGCGTGTGACTGTGAGATACCTAGCATGGATGATGCAAGGAGGAGGCAGAAATTGGACATGTAAGCCATCATGCCCGAGTCCAAGTAGAAATGTGCTCTTCACTGCAGCTGAAAACTTACGAGTGGCCTACTTATCTTCGATCACGCAAAGCCGTCATTGAATCTCAGCCAAATGTTGACATAAAATAAGTCAAACGTGCGGCTGACCTTTCCGAATCTCCGCCGACCAGAGGAGGGGTAAGCTAGAAAAGCTGGCAGAGTGCGCGGCGGAAATTATTCCTCCTTGACATTTCCGGGACCCCGGCCCGACCGGTTTTTAGCATTCCAGTCCAGGCACCAAAGAGAAAATGTCACCTTTTTTATTTACTTGGGGGAATACACCAATTAAATGTGACTTTAAGGCCGGGGCACGGTTACTCTGCTCTACCAGCAAACACACACGTCACCGTGCGCACACACGTGCCTGCAAGGTCTATGTCCTCATCGTATCCGTGACATTTTCAATAATGCTGATGGTTGACCCTGTTGCCGTAACCTTTTTCACACAGGCAATTTAGGATTGGTCTCTGCAGCTTTCTGAACTGACTGCGCTGACCTGTAGAACCAAGGCTGGGCCGTCGTGTGTGAGACTAAACGGTCACTCTCCACTTCTAAGTAGACCTGCTCACAGCTTTTTTAAACTTACTGGAGAAACTCCCCATTGGTTGAGCAGACTTAGGCACATGCTGTAATCTGTTTTATGATCTATGATGCAAACAGTTAACTTGTCCAGTAAGATACTTTTGGTTCTTCTCACTTAAAGGTGCAATATGTAAACTTAAGTAAGATTATTATGCACTCAAGACCTTGCTTTCCCCCCCCACGTAGGCTAAATTAAGCTTCTCTGGGGACACTAGTGATCAAAACATTCACTTGTTAGCAAGTACAGTCACACCTTATAATGAAATAAGTCATGAAAAATCTGTTGCTTGGTTGCTGAAGAAAGAAAGATGCTTTTTCCGCGATAGCAAGCTAACGCGGCTAATGCTGCCATCCCACAATTCCTTGCGGCGGTGGAGTCATCAACACACAACCTTTGTCATTGTTTTGAGAGAGGTTTCAGGAGAGTGACCCCTAGCGGGCGAAAATGACATACTGCACGTTTAAAGGAGCACGCCGGTGAGTAGGGATGGGAATTGATAAGATTTTAGCGATTCCGATTCCATTTTTGATTCTGCTTATCGATCCGATTCCTTATCGATTCTCTTATCGATTCTCATTGGGCAAGGGAAAAAAAAAAAGAGTACAAACGGGTTTATTAACATTAATTTTCTTTTAGATTATTATTATTATAATTATGTATTATTATTCAGCTCTGAGATCAGATTGCTCTTTTCAGTCCCATACCAAGCAGGGATCAGTGTCTGTTAAACTGGCTTTGTTTGGGGGTTTGTATTTTGGGTTGAGCATCTTTGTCATCTCCCTATAGAAAATATATAGTGGGAATGAATGAAACAGAACTAGTGGTTAGAATGACAACATGCAACTTTGGACATTTTACTTTAGCTGGCATGTCAGACAAACTAGTCACTGCTCGGGGACATTCGTTTACCCTCGCCTCGGTCATTTTACTCTTCCCTGCCTGGGTGAATGGAGGGGCTAGAGCTGCACAAGAAGTACTCGCTGCAGCCTCTGACCCAGAGCGACTACCAGCCCCTGAACCAGTCTGACTCTGAACGTCATCATCCTCTCAATTAAATGGATGGAAATGGAGTATTGGTGAAATCTGGTTTACACAATAGACAGGGTCTGGAGGAGTTTACTCTCCATATTAACAGATGACGCGCTAACGTTAGCCGCACTGCTGTTAGCCGCGCTGCTGTTAGCCACGTTATTATCGTCACTCCGTAGCACATCAAAAACGTGACATTCCTCCAAAATTATTGCATGCTGTGTGGACAAATGTTTCTGCATATTGCTAGTATTTCCCCCCTTTGACAAAATACAGGTTTTGCAAGCATTGCAAGTGGCACTGTGGTCATCGTTTTGCTTCTGCCTAGACGCCATGGTGGCTGGAAACAAAACAAGGCTGCGTTGCGTGCGTGTCGCAGCGTGTGACGTCATCGCGCATGGAATCGATAGTGGAATCGTTCAGGACGTTGGCTAACGATTCCAAGGAATCGATCCACTGGGACCCGGTTCTCAACAAGAACCGGTTCTCGATTCCCATCCCTACCGGTGAGTGTCAAGCAATGTATACACATGAACACAGGCTAGCTTGCCTCTCTGCTGCCTCCACCGAGAACTCTGAATCTCCCAGAATCCGTGGACCGGTGACGTCAGCAAGATAATCTTCACAAATGAGGACCAGTTTTATGACTTTTCACGCATTTTCTGAAAATCACGATTTAAAAAAAAAATCACATTTACACTTCAGCCATAGTCTGCTATAGTCTGCCACACGCAGTGGTCCTATGTCCAACCTGTGAAAAGGTGAAAAGAAGTGGCTGGCGACTGCACATCAGAGGAAGCTGTGCTCCTCTACAATGCTCCCCAGATCAGCAGAGGGGGTGGGGCAATGACCGGGACAGCAGGGGGAATTGGCCAAGTACAATTGAGGAAAATGAAGAAGAAACAACTGATCAGTGGTAAAATCAGATTTTTCATCCGGTACGTGAAGCAATTTCTAGACATCCAAACAAAGGAAATCATCTTTCCCCCATTCAGACTGACATGATCAGACAAAGATCAGATCTGTGCCACAAGGAATTACCTTATTTTCTTTTTTCAGCAACATGAGAATCAATGAAATAATTAGTTAGAAAGTAGCTGGCAGCACCCGCGATCATTATCTCAATTCGATGAGGCACTTTCGAGAACGTCCAACGCTATGTACGTTCCCCGAACAAGTTTCACGTTTCACCGTCTGTACATTCCCTCAATGAGTTTCATGTTTCACCGTCTGTACGTTCCCCTCAATGAGTTTCATGTTTCACCGTCTGTACGTTCCCCCAATGAGTTTCATGTTTCACCGTCTGTACGTTCCCCTCAATGAGTTTCATGTTTCACCGTCTGTACGTTCCCCCAATGAGTTTCATGTTTCACCGTCTGTACGTTCCCCCAATGAGTTTCATGTTTCACCGCCTGTACGTTCCCCCAATGAGTTTCATGTTTCACCGCCTGTACGTTCCCCCAATGAGTTTCATGTTTCACCGTCTGTACGTTCTCCCAATGAGTTTCATGTTTCACCGTCTGTACGTTCCCCCAATGAGTTTCATGTTTCACCGTCTGTACGTTCCCCCGACAAGTTTCACCGTTTCAAGGGAGGTACGGTGGTGCAGTGGTAAGCACTATCGCCTCACAGCTCGAAGGTCGTGGGTTCGATTCCCACCCGGGGACGAGGTGAACGCTGAAGGAATGCGTGCCCGTCCGCATGTCCTCGAGTGCCCACCGCCCGGGTGGGGTCGGCAAAAGGGCCTTTCTGTGTGGAGTTTGCATGTTCTCCCCGTGCCTCCCGGGGGTTTCCTTCATATAGGAACCCCCTTCACAAAAACATGCAATATCCTGGTTGCTAATGTGGTTCCTCCTCTGGTCATTAAGGGCGCCTGTTCAGAGGGAGGGGAACTGGTTGGAATTGCGTGAACCTCCCACGTGCTATGTCCTACCGGTGAAGCTTCCTCTGTCAGGTGAAAAGAAGCGGCTGGCTGACTGCCCATGTCTTGGAGGAAGCATGGAGCCAGTCTCGGCTCTCCCCAGATCGGCAGAGGATGGAGTAGCAACCAGGATTGAGAAATCAAGTGAGCACTAATGGGGGATAAAATGGGATAAAAAAATCGGGAAAAATATATATAAAAAAAAAAAAAAAAATCACCGTTTCACCGCCTGTACGTTCCCCCAATGAGTTTCATGTTTCACCGTCTGTACGTTCCCCCGACAAGTTTCACCGTTTCACCGCCTGTACGTTCCCCTCAACTAGTTTCACCATCATTTTCACATGAAACGGGATGAGCGGATGCGCTCCTGGAACCACTGCGGAATCCTGAGTTGATGTTAACATGGCAATTTTATGCAAGAAACTGCACAGATCAAAAATAAATGATGCAACATGTTAAATTGGACAGGAAATGTCTCCCCCTCCCCCTTCTCTGTAATTAGTGCTTTCTTCAGGATTTCCAGCAATGTTTTCATCTGTGTATTGCCTTGCTTTTAGCCAGAGAGAGTCAGACGGGGAGGGAGGGGAGAGAGAGAGAGAGAGAGAGAGAGAGAGAGAGAGAGAGAGAAGGGAAGAAAGAGAGAGGGAGATAAAGAGAGAGGGGAAGAAAGAGAGAGGGAGATAAAGAGAGATGGGAAGAAAGAGAGAGGGAGATAGAGAGAGATCCTCTGTGGCTGTTAATAGTTCTCATGTCTCCCCTGGACTTTGCTTTAATTGCTCCACTCTGCCTGCAGGGTCGTTATTACTCTGATCAAGTGCAACTCTGTATGCAACAGCGGCGTTTGAGTGGAAAAGATGTGTACGCCGTTCTCCCGAGTGGATTTGCATTTGACTGGATCCAACGCTGATTGGCTGAAGGAGTTGTCTGTCAAGGCAAGTACACCCACCCAACTTCCGCCCACTGCAAACACTGGGTGGAAGCTGGAGGCCAGACGGTCTAGTAGAACGAAATGAAATGTGAAGTCATGTGACCGGCTGATTTACCAGGCTAATGTGAGGTCATGTGACCGGCTGCTTTACCAGGCTAATGTGAGGTCATGTGACCAGCTGCTTTACCAGGCTAATGTGAGGTCATGTGACCAGCAGCTATACCAGGCTAATGTGAGGTCATGTGACCGGCTGCTATACCAGGCTAATGTGAGGTCATGTGACCGGCTGCTTTACCAGGCTAATGTGAGGTCATGTGACCAGCTGCTATACCAGGCTAATGTGAGGTCATGTGACCGGCTGCTTTACCAGGCTAATGTGAGGTCATGTGACCGGCTGGTTTACCAGGCTAATGTGAGGTCATGTGACCGGCTGCTTTACCAGGCTAATGTGAGGTCATGTGACCAGCTGCTTTACCAGGCTAATGTGAGGTCATGTGACCAGCTGCTATACCAGGCTAATGTGAGGTCATGTGACCGGCTGCTATACCAGGCTAATGTGAGGTCATGTGACCGGCTGGTTTACCAGGCTAATGTGAGGTCATGTGACCGGCTGCTTTACCAGGCTAATGTGAGGTCATGTGACCGGCTGCTATACCAGGCTAATGTGAGGTCATGTGACCGGCTGCTATACCAGGCTAATGTGAGGTCATGTGACCAGCTGCTTTACCAGGCTAATGTGAGGTCATGTGACCAGCTGCTATACCAGGCTAATGTGAGGTCATGTGACCGGCTGCTATACCAGGCTAATGTGAGGTCATGTGACTGGCTGGTTTACCAGGCTAATGTGAGGTCATGTGACCGGCTGCTTTACCAGGCTAATGTGAGGTCATGTGACCGGCTGCTATACCAGGCTAATGTGAGGTCATGTGACCAGCTGCTTTACCAGGCTAATGTGAGGTCATGTGACCGGCTGCTATACCAGGCTAATGTGAGGTCATGTGACCGGCTGGTTTACCAGGCTAATGTGAGGTCATGTGACCAGCTGCTTTACAAGGCTTTACCAGGCTAATGTGAGGTCATGTGACCGGCTGCTTTAGCAGGCTAATGTGAGGTCATGTGACCAGCTGCTATACCAGGCTAATGTGAGGTCATGTGACCGGCTGCTATACCAGGCTAATGTGAGGTCATGTGACCAGCTGCTTTACCAGGCTAATGTGAGGTCATGTGACCGGCTGCTATACCAGGCTAATGTGAGGTCATGTGACCGGCTGCTTTAGCAGGCTAATGTGAGGTCATGTGACCGGCTGCTTTACCAGGCTAATGTGAGGTCATGTGACCGGCTGCTTTACCCGGCTAATGTGAGGTCATGTGACCGGCTGCTTTACCCGGCTAATGTGAGGTCATGTGACCGGCTGCTTTACCAGGCTAATGTGAGGTCATGTGACCAGCTGCTTTACCAGGCTAATGTGAGGTCATGTGACCGGCTGCTATACCAGGCTAATGTGAGGTCATGTGACCGGCTGCTTTAGCAGGCTAATGTGAGGTCATGTGACCGGCTGCTTTACCAGGCTAATGTGAGGTCATGTGACCGGCTGCTTTACCAGGCTAATGTGAGGTCATGTGACCGGCTGCTATACCAGGCTAATGTGAGGTCATGTGACCGGCTGCTTTACCAGGCTAATGTGAGGTCATGTGACCGGCTGCTATACCAGGCTAATGTGAGGTCATGTGACCAGCTGCTTTACCAGGCTAATGTGAGGTCATGTGACCGGCTGCTTTACCAGGCTAATGTGAGGTCATGTGACCGGCTGCTTTACCAGGCTAATGTGAGGTCATGTGACCGGCTGGTTTACCAGGCTAATGTGAGGTCATGTGACTGGCTGCTATACCAGGCTAATGTGAGGTCATGTGACCGGCTGCTTTAGCAGGCTAATGTGAGGTCATGTGACCAGCTGCTTTACCAGGCTAATGTGAGGTCATGTGACCGGCTGGTTTACCAGGCTAATGTGAGGTCATGTGACCGGCTGCTATACCAGGCTAATGTGAGGTCATGTGACCGGCTGCTATACCAGGCTAATGTGAGGTCATGTGACCGGCTGCTTTAGCAGGCTAATGTGAGGTCATGTGACTGGCTGCTATACCAGGCTAATGTGAGGTCATGTGACCGGCTGCTATACCAGGCTAATGTGAGGTCATGTGACCGGCTGCTTTAGCAGGCTAATGTGAGGTCATGTGACCAGCTGCTTTACCAGGCTAATGTGAGGTCATGTGACCGGCTGGTTTACCAGGCTAATGTGAGGTCATGTGACCGGCTGCTATACCAGGCTAATGTGAGGTCATGTGACCGGCTGCTATACCAGGCTAATGTGAGGTCATGTGACTGGCTGCTATACCAGGCTAATGTGAGGTCATCTGACCGGCTGCTTTACCAGGCTAATGTGAGGTCATGTGACCGGCTGCTTTACCAGGCTAATGTGAGGTCATGTGACCGGCTGCTTTAGCAGGCTAATGTGAGGTCATGTGACCGGCTGGTTTACCAGGCTAATGTGAGGTCATGTGACCGGCTGGTTTACCAGGCTAATGTGAGGTCATGTGACCGGCTGCTTTACCAGGCTAATGTGAGGTCATGTGACCAGCTGCTTTACCAGGCTAATGTGAGGTCATGTGACCAGCTGCTATACCAGGCTAATGTGAGGTCATGTGACCGGCTGGTTTACCAGGCTAATGTGAGGTCATGTGACCGGCTGCTTTAGCAGGCTAATGTGAGGTCATGTGACCGGCTGCTTTACCAGGCTAATGTGAGGTCATGTGACCGGCTGCTTTACCAGGCTAATGTGAGGTCATGTGACCGGCTGCTATACCAGGCTATGGTTTCTCAGGATCAAATTTGAGCGTCCAGTCTTATGTAAATGTGATGACTATTCTTGGCATCAGGAGGATATTATCTTCCACCAACGTAGCTTTCAAACTTTCAACACATTTGACTTGAAGTCGTTTTTTAAGTGTTGCTTTCATTGACCGAACAGACTTTCCAGGTTTTAGTAGAAGATACTTTTAACAAATCAAGGTTTAGGAAGGTCCCATTAAAATATCCTGACATTGGTATGCAGTTATGCCTGATCAAATGGAGCTCTGTCTGTCCCCCTGGGCCTCCATTCTATAATTATTGTGCTCTGCCCGCTGGCTTATTATTGCTCTGATCAAGTGCAACTCTGTTTTTACAGCTTTTTGGAATATCATTTAGCCCGCGCTATGGGTGAATTTATTTAGGACACATTCTCTCTGCGTGGGATGGTAACGCACGCGGTACCCTTGTGCGTAATGGTGCATACACACCAGATTGGCTTGGCACTAGACACTTGTAGTCGCTTGTGTTCACATTAGGGATGCACCGATTGCCATTTTCTTGGCCGATTCCGATTTCCGATTTTTGAATAGTCTGACTTGCCGATACCGATTTTTGCCGATTCCGATTTTTTTTTTCTAAAAACAACAATTGACAGCTTACACAAACGTTTTTGTAACTATGTTTAAAAATTAAGATTCATAGAACAATTCTTACATCTAATGGGGATCCAAATAAACAAATAAACAATTCTTATCATTTGCATGAAGTAGGACCTTCTCACTCAAACACATCTCAAAATAAAAGTGTTCCAGGTTAGGCTACTGGACAGAGCTTTTTTGTGCAAATACAATGAATACAAAAATTAAATTAAATCCAATAGCCTATATCCCACAGCTATCATGCATTTACTTTTCCAAAAGAAAACAGGTGCAACAGAACATCAAAATGATCCATGGACAAGGAGTTTATAGACTGGCTCCAGACCAGTCCTCTTGAGTAGAGGGGAAATGAGTTTATGAGTTACAGTAACGATCTTCAGTCTGAATATCAGGCGGAGTTTACACACAGTCCGAAGTTTGGTATGCGTATTTTTATCTGCCATCCGAAAAAATATCGTCACGCACAGAAAACGTTGCACACTTGTGAGTCCGATGCATTTTTATTATTATGTCCGTCGTTCTCATGTCGTTCTATTTGCAATACGAAACAAATAGTCTCTCCTGTATCCACGTCACGTTACAACATGACTTGACAGGCTGAGGCAGCAGCGCTGATGTGGAATGGAAAAGCAGGTCGGGGAATGGTTCTACTGGACACACTCGCCAAGCCAGCTGTGCGCGGTGGCGGGTTGCTGGAGCACCGCTTCCCGGGGAGAGAGAGCAGAGAGAGGGGGGCCAGTGAGGTGAAGCGAGCCGCTCTGACTGGACTCCAGCCGAGCGGGACACGGCCGCACCTCTGTCTCCACGGCTTATTTTCGACTTGCATGTGTGACAAACTGCGAGCTTTGTCTACTTCACTGACGGTGAAAAAAATCCACAACGAGGAAGGTATGCTGGCGTGTGTGGTGTGGTGGCTGGGTGCCTGTCTCGGTGCTTTGGGGTGCGCGCACGTCATGTGAAAATCGGCTCACAGAATCGGCTATTTAGAGTGACCGGAACAGATCACCGATCGAGGCCGATCACGTGAAAATCGGCCATTTCCGGTCACGTGCCGATCGATCGGTGCATCCCTAGTTCACATCGATGGTCGCTTGGTGCTGTATCTGGATTGGCTGTCTTGCTGTCTTTCCATTTTGAACTGGTCGATTTTAAATTGGCTCCTCTCGTCGCTGTCGTCTGCCGCTCGTTCCAAAGCAGGCTTGGATACCTCGGCGGCGGACGGCAGCAACGAGACGAGCGGCCAATTTAAAATCGACCAATTCAAAACAGAAAGACAGCAACACAGCCAATCAAGCTGCAGCACCAAGCGACCAGCGATGCAAATATGCGATTAGCACCGCTCTGGTGTGCCACCACTGTCAGTATGATACACACGCGGACAAGCACTGCGCACCTGGTTGGGATGAGGCAACGCTCAAGTGATACCTCGGGGTTGGGATGAGGCATAGGGGGTGAGGGGGTTGGGTTTAGGCACTGGGGAAGGGTCTCCAGGTTGTGGTGAGGCACAGGGGTGAGGGGTTTAGGCACTGGTAGCCAATTGGTTGGGGTTAGGGTTTGGATTTGGTGGGGGGCCCTGCAGGGGAAGGATTAGGTAAAGGGTCTCTTCGGACCCTTTACCTAATGCCCCACATCAGTTTTGGCGAGAACTTTATGGACAGAAGCTTAAAGGTGACATATTCTCCACTTTCCAGAGTTTTATTTTGTGTCTTGAGGTCCATTCAAAGCTGTATGTGGTGTCATGAACCAAAAACACTCTCAATCCATTTTTACACGACCCAACAGAATTAACATACTGTAGTAACACTAAGAGGAACATCTAGTTTAATCTTTGATTATTAAACTAGATGTTCCTCTTAGTGTTACGATGTTAATTCTGTTGGGTCTCATGGATTACTACTTTAATCTATTGTAAATAAATAAACTTTTTTTTTTTTTTTTTTTTAAGATATTTTTATTGGGCATTTTTCAATTTTCATACATAACAAAACAATACTAACAGAAAAAAAAAAAAAAAACAGACAGAGAAAAACAAAAAACAACAACAACAAAGAAAACAGAGGGTATCCCCCCTTCCCCCTCGCCCCTCCCGGTATGGTAGACATTTCGCTCTCTTTCAAATAAAAAATAAAAGTAAAGTCAACTACAGAAGGTAATCAGGGCCGTAGCTAGCTATGAGGACGGGGAGGTCCGGACCTCCCCTAATATTTCAGAGATTTTTTTTTTTTTTTTTTTTTTTAGCCTTTATTTAACCAGGTTTGTCCCATTGAGATCAAAGATCTCTTTTACAAGAGAGACCTGGCCAAGAAACAGCAGCAACACAAAGTTACAACAAACAAACACATAAACACATACAATTGAAAAACATTAAAATGATCAAATAAAACATTTGCATACAGACAGCCTGTTCTCAAGAGATTTTACCATAGCCTTAAAACCATTTAAGGTTACTAAGCTATTAAGTTTAAGATCAGACTGCAGACTGTTCCATGCGGTGGGTGCAGAGAACCTAAAAGCTTTCTTCCCCAATTCAGTTCGGACTTTGGGAACAGAAAATTGTAGAGTGTCCTGAGAACGAAGATTGTAAAAAAATAAAACAATCTGCATGGAAAACAGGAAAAGCATGAAAAACACGGGATCGCTTTTATTTTGAAACGAAAGGCAGGTCAGGCAGGAAGTCATCTGACGCCGCGTCCGCGGTAACTTGATTCTGAGAGAGCAGCAGCATGGTGGTGAGTGATGACTGTCTGTCTGCCTGGCGAGATAATTGAAGGTGAGCGAGCTGCGAGACAGTGAGCGAGTGAACGACAGACAGTGAGTGACACACACTGACAGATTTTTTAGCAACAACCAAGAAAGTAAGTGTCTAGTCTGTCTAAGTAACTTTGTGTGTTGTGTACGGCTTGGGTTGTGTACCTGTGTTTGTAGGTGTCATTTTGATATGAATTTGGCTAAAACAGTTTGTGTTTGTTAGTTACAATTATGTTGACAGGAGAGCTGAGCAGGTGGTGACATGAAAGAGAATATACTGAATAATGACATCACAACAGTATAATCCTAATGTTGATTTAAAATGATATATTACTCTAAATATGGCTTAAAAAGGGGGAAAAAAAACTCAATCCGCCTCCCCTTGCTGGACCTCCCCTTGCTGGACCTCCCCTATTTCGGAACCCTGGCTACGGCCCTGAAGGTAATATTCAATCAAATCAAAACCAATAAACAAATTAGGTATGTGGAGTGGACATAATGAAGGTGATCTTAGAACCTTATAAAGCCAGTACCAGTCAGCTATCCAAGAGGGTGTAATGAAGGTAATGAGGCCAGAAAGGAGCCCCATATTTTTTTATAAGTTGCCGGCTTCCTTCTCACACTGTACAGGATCTTCTCAGGAGTACTATATGATGTTAATTCGTTCAACCAGTGTCTCTGAGAGGGAGACAGTTCAGATTTCCAATTTAGCAATATACACTTTTTGCCAGCTGTACCTGCAAGTAATATGAAGTATTTGTTGTTGATGCTCACCTCCAGAGATCGAGTGTCTCCCAAAATCCAGATCCTAGGGTCATAAGCAACCTGGACTTCTAACACATCTGAAGTTGTTTCAACAATAAATTTCCAAAAATCTTCTAAATGAGAGCAATTCCAAAGCATATGGAGTAAATACCCATCACAGGTTCTACATCGTTGGCAGTTGGGAGAGGAATTATGGTAAATTTTGTGGAGTCTGTGTGGAGTGTAATAGGTTCTGTTAACAATATAGTTATTTATGACTGTGAGTAATCTGAAGCCTCAGCTTCGAGATATCAATTAACAGCCCAATAGGCTTTCCTTCCCAGTCAGTTTGAATAATGCAGAATGCGACCAACAACAACGATGTTGTGAAATTAAAAAATTAAAAATAGATTAGTACTACAATGATACTAATAGTAAAAAAAAATAAAAAAAAAAATAGAATAAAAATATGCTAGCCTGTCATGACAATAGCTTGGCGTGGTGACGTGTAACGTGATTTGTGCCTGTCAGATAAGTAATGTATGAAATGATAGTAACGCTGTGGCAGAAAGGATGAAATGATACACCGAGCCTGTGCTCCATCCCGAGGGTGACGTCACCACAGACAATTGGAAACAACACATTGCTCACTTCTACAGCTTATTAAAATGAAAAATCTCAACCAGGACAGTTGGGACAATAGCAGGGTGTTTAACCAAGGGAGCGAGGGAGCAGTGTGCTTATTATATTATTTATGTTGGATCAGAGCCAGTAATCGTACCCCCCCCCCCCCCCCCAACACACGCTTATCAGGTGGAGTTATGAAACTTACACGTGTGCTCAAATAACATCACAGCACACCAGCCGGCAACAATGGTGATTCAGGCAACAGTTTTCAAGAAGTCCACCGCGGCGTCTGGTGTAGCGAACCACTTGACGTTACCCTGGTGCGCGATCCGAAGTTTAGCTGGATGGTGGAGGGAGTATTCGATGCCCTTCTCCCGGAGGCTTTTCTTGACATCCTTGAAAGCGTCTTTGAGTCGTTGCAAGCTCGGGCTGCAGTCGGCGAATATGTAAATCTGGCGGTTCTCAAAGTGAAGCTGTCCTTTTTGCCTAGCGAGGCGCATAATCTTCTCCTTATTCTGGAAGTTGAGGAGCTTGGCGATCATGGGTCTTGGTCTCCGTGGGTCAGCGTCGGGACCGGGGGGTTTGCCCAGGCGGTGGGCTCTCTCACAGGTGATGGGAGCAGGGAAGTTTTCACCCCTGAGAATTTCTGGTATGATCCGCTCCAAAAATCCAGTTGTGTCGCGGCCCTCAGCTTTCTCTGGGATATTTAATATCCGAATGTTATTACGTCTGCTCCTGTTCTCTAAATCGTCCACCTTGTCTTTGAGAGAGAGCACCTCTTTTTCCAGTTTCTCGACGCGTGTGGTGGAGTCTTTAAGATTGTCTTCGTTGGCAGAAATCCGCGTCTCCATTTCCTCGACTTGGTCAGCTAGTGTTGAAAGTTTAGCTTCGATTTTTGTTAAGGAGGACTGAATGGTGGTTGTTTTGGAGTCAATTTGCGTTGATATTTCCTCCTTGCTTTCCCGTATGGCCTCCATGACAGCCTCGAGGGACGCCATGTTTGTAGCTGTAGGTAGGCTGTTAACCAACAAGTTATCCTTCGTACTTCTGAGGTTATACTGTGCCATGCACCGACAGAAAATAAAATAATAATAACTTTAAGAGATTAATGGATGTGGTTTTTGCAAGAAAATGGCAAAATAAGAGCAACTGTTGAGATATACCCGCGGAGCTCACGCCTGCATGACCGTCCTCGTCGGCTGCAAACCGGAACCCCAAAAACTTTTATTTTGAAGGCAAAGTTGTAAGAAATTGTTGCTCATTTCACAGAGGCATTCTTGCGGTTTCCCCATCACACACGGAAGAACAACCAAAAACAATGAATGACAGAGTTTTCATGTGATGACTGACAGCTAGTTTGAGTGATGCCTGACAGCTAGTCTGCAGGAGGATCGACAACGTTTTTGTGTGAGACGTGAGGAGTGATGCCTGACAGCTAGTTTGAGTGATAAGTGAGGCAGGAGGAATGACAACGTTTTCGTGTGAGATGTGAGGAGTGATGCCTGACGAGTGAGGACTGATGATTGATGAGTGACGCCGTATTGTGCGATGACTGACGCGTGAGGAGTGAAACAGTAATGCAGGAAGAATGACAGCGTTTTCGTGTGAGGACTGAAGGTGTTTCAGAGCACACTCGATGGTTTACTATAGGAGACATGACAACTGACAACGCTTAGACTGAGGAACGATAGCCTATACTCTGACGGACGAGGATGCCCTAAAATGGTTGCCGTAGTTATGGGTTCTGTCCCGTCTGTTCGCTGTTGTTGTTTTGTTCTGTTTTTTTGCTTGGGTGCTCTGGTCTCACGACAGAGCCCTTTCCGGGCTGGTTTATTACAATAATGTTTTTGATCATTCAATAATTCCAGTAGGCTACTGTACTGCTATAGGCTATATACTGTATAATGGCCAGATGACAGGCAGTAGGATACGTCCAATGCAAAAAATGCTCTTCAAACATGACTGCAAGAAGACCTCTTCCCTCAGCCGCCATACCTGTGTGTGTGTGTGTGTGTGTGTGTGTGTGTGTGTGTGTGTGTGTGTCACACAGAGGGGGAGAGAGAGCGGGTGTGTGTATTAAATCACAAACCACCAAGGTCTGCGCTGTGCGCCCTCACCGCCCTGTCTCTCCACACGTGCATCCAATGGAAATGGGACCAGCGCAGCGCCGCAGCCATGCATTTTTTTCCCTTTTTTTATGAACCCATCCACCACCCCCCCACTTTTGGAGGACATACTTTGTTTTTACATTACATTATTATATTACATTCTGATTTGACAGACAAAAAATACATGTTCTGAAGTACATTTGACCTAACAGATAAAGCACTCATAGTCACTAAACAATACTATATACAAAGTGCTATAGCCTAGCATTGCAGTGCCATACAGTAGCCTACTGGAATTAGTGAATGATCAAAAACATTATGTTCATGAGAAAGAGAGGGGGAGTGAGAGGGAGGGAGGGGTGAGAGTAGTTATGTAGGGTTAGTACTACCTAGAAAAAGAAAAAAAACATTTTTTTTAGGTGGGCGTGGTTTTGGGCACCTTACGTCATCAAAGGGGGCGTGGCTTCTTTTTTGTGAAAAGTCAATTTTCTCACTAGTTCCGCAAAGGGCACCTCTGTTTTTAAACCATTATGTGAAAAAACCTTTATTCCACTTGTTCCGCAAAGGGCACTTCTGTTTTTTAAATCACTTTCATGTGGAAAGTCCATTTTTCACTACTCTGCAAAAGGGTACTTCCCCATTTCCCCCTCATATCACCAGCTCACAGAAACAGCATCGTTTTTTTTTATCTAGGGGCCAAAATACAATTTGGTAACTAGCCTAATATTTCTTCACACCGGTCTACAGATTCCTCTGACTTGCCCCTATGATGTTTGCATCATATCAGTTTTGATCTCGGCCAAATACATTTGGCCCATTTTAGGATCTGAAACTAGTATTTTGTTAACAGCGGCGACCATTTTCACTGTCTACAGATTCCTCTGCTTGCTCACTGGTGTTTCACAATCAATCTCTGACTCCCCCATAGAGATTCAGGCTTCCCCTGCCAGCCCATCCCCCACGTTTTATCACTTCCGTTTTAAATAAACTTGTTTGTTTTTTGACCGTCAGGTGGGGCGTTCCCGACAGCACGTAACGCCCCTTGAAAGCTACGAATAGCGGCGAGATCAGGTGGGCGTTCCCGGCAGCACGTAACGCCCCCTTGAAAGCTATGAATAGCTGCTTGCTCACGTATTTCTCTGACTCACCCATAGAGGCCCCACAGGTTCCCCCTGACAGCCATCCCACCCCATCCCCCCTTACATCCTTTGCGTGCCTGTCAAGGCCATCTTATACCAATGTATCCACCATTCAAATATTCCATATTTGCATGTTGTGGCAGGCTATCTTAGCTAGTATAGCCTACTAATGTATAGCCTACTAATGTATTCCCAAGGCTATTCTGTAGATTCCCTACGCGCGACACACACACACACACACACACACACACACACACACACACACACACACCCACCCACTCACAGACATATTCACAGCCACCCACAAACACACGCACCCACAAATTCACAGGTAAACATGACACACTGAAACATTCCAGTTAACTTCATCATTCATGTGTGATATTATGTATTTTCCCATGTTTTTTCCCACTCCGGATCCAATTGTGACATCACCATGATAATTTTGATAGGCTATAAGCCTATTAAGCTTTGAATTAAATATGATCAATACAGATTGAGGTTTCAATTACAGGTTTGAATTGAAAACGATTGAATACAGACTATGGTGTATGACTATGCCGTTTGCCCTGTCTCCCTTATCGCCGTAATGCATTATGGGTAGTCAGATACTACCGGTACTTTGGCTAATGTAGCGGCTAACGCTACTTACTTTGCATTACAGTAAAATGCCACCGAATGACCAAATTGATTTATCTTGATTTTTTTATTTAACACCAGCGTTAGTTTGTTGTTTATGCGTATGCAATAACGGATGCGTTATTATATTTACTGGAATACATACACACGCCAGCCTATGTGTCCTATCAGAGTTTGTTACGTTATTGTACAGTACAATAAACAAAACAACATGATAGCATCAGCTGCATCACTATACGTGTGAGCGTAAGTATTAATGGTTTGCAACTTGTTTGTGTTGTACAGCATTTGGTTCAAACATATGGCGACATTGAATCAGTGTTAGCTTAGCGGTAGCTAGCTAGCATACACTACGATCTGTGAATAGAATTGGCCTGGCCTTGGTCGATATGACCAAAAATTGATATAACGTTACAGTAGCATGGACCCCTCTCGTTTTTTATTACAGTTGAAGATTTCACAAATCTCAACCACTCTCAATCTTGTTACAACCCAGACCCCGGATATCCGTGACCTACGGGTATTATTTCAAAATATGGAATATGGAACGTGAACAAACATCTTAGTTTTATGTATTTGTATTTTATACGATTATTTTAATAGTTACTAACTATTAATAGTAACTAACTAGTCCTCCACACAGAATTGGTTAATTTACTGTGAGACTTTATGTTTTGTAGACAAGCACCAAGTATATATATATAATAATAATAATAATAATGGTATATAATAATAATAATCTTTGTGATACAATTGTTATAAAATTAAAATGTATATCACACTTACAATATGTTTGTTGTATGTATTACAACTTAATTCAACTTTGTCTCTCCCCACCTCTCCTCTTCTCTCCTCTCCACACCTCACCCCCTCCTATCTCCTCTCCTCTTCTCTCCCCTCCTCTCCTCTCCTCTCTTCTCTTCTCTCCTCTCCTCACCTCACATCTCCTCTCGTCTCCTCACCTCTCCCCTCTCCTCTCTTCTCCTCTCCTTACAAGCCTATAGATGAGGGATTTCAGACAATGTGACTATTGTTACAATATTGTCAACAATAATAGTACTATTCTAAATAACATAGCTTAATTCAACTTTGCAGGGGGAGGGTTAGGGTTAGTGGTCTACCATTAGGGCTAGTGGTCTACCATTAGGGCTAGTGGTCTACCATTAGGGCTAGTGGTCTACCATTAGGGCTAGTGGTTGACATGGACACAACTCGTTGTTGTCCCAGGAAGTAGCTACTATACTGTCTATAGCCAGTAATATGTAATATGTAATATATTATGTAATGCTATTGGCTGGGTTTCCCAAAAGCTTTGTAGCGCTATGAAGCTAATTTAACCCTTCTTAACGCCCCTCAGTGTACAGAATGTCAAGATAACATGTCTCACTTGCTGGGGATGAAGTTTGGAGTGTTTTTGCTTGGTGATAATGTGTATGCTTATGAAGATTGGAGTGGTGAGTACAAAGAAAAACTGGTAAAAGAGCTCATCAAAATGGCAGGTCGATCCAAAACATTTACACTTTCCAAACATTAACACACATCAAACACAACAACTCTTTCCCACTACACTTTCCAAACGTTAACACACATCAAACACAACAACTCTTTCTTACTACACTTTCCAAACATTAACACACACCAAACACAACAACTCTTTCTCACTACACTTTCCAAACATTAACACACATCAAACACAACAACTCTTTCCCACTACACTTTCCAAACATTAACACACATCAAACACAACAACTCTTTCCCACTACACTTTCCAAACATTAGGCGTTTCTAAGATGTGGGGTCAATATCAATCTAGAATCTAGATTGATTTGATTCATTAATTTGGCGTTCTCTCATGCAAAATATCCAACATCCAATATCCAGAAGTAGTGATTACTACACAGAAGTAACTTTAGTTCCACCATTTGCTCTTTGCTTCAAACATAATTTGGATCAGTTGTAACTTTGACCATTTCTAACAATTTCTAGACAGTGAATTTACACAAGCACTTGAGTGAAATTCATAGTACCTATAGGGACTGTGATTGAATGAACGCAGATTGTCAGATTTGTATACCAAACCCTTATCCTGGTGCCTGCAAGGGTCGTCTGTACCACTAATGTCAGCCACTATGTGTTACAATATTGGGCTGGTTTCATAGACCTGGCCCAAAAGTACATACATCACATATATGTGTGCTGCATATATCCATATATGCCTCTACCGTATGGGTTAGTCATAATAGTCAAACATGGTTTTTCATGTTCTGACTTGCTGAAATGTGTGTTGCATATATACATGTTAGTTACACATAATAGTCAAACATGGTTTTTCATGTTCTGATGTGCTGAAATGTTTTACACGTCACGTAAAACAGTTTTTAAAACAGTTAATTAGCCTACACAATGTGTAATTTCAGGTTATTGTAAGTTATTGCATAGTTGCAATCTTTCATACTTGCATACTTACAAGTGGGGTTGTTTTTAATGGCATGTGATTTGCGGTTCTAATTACCCAATGTGTAATTTCAGGTTATTGTAAGTTATTGCATAGTTGCATGTCAATGATTTTCTGTACCTCTTGATGCGTCAGCATTGTCTTTGTCAGGCTTAGAAGCAATGTCTAAACAGTAAACAGTTTATGACAAGTGGTGGCAGCATGCTATGCTACTACACAAGACGTGTTATGGTACATAAATAATATGTAGCGTGTAATAATCTGAAGAACTCTGTCAGAGTTCTACTCTGTCATTATTTTTACATTTGACTTTGAGAACTATGATGAACTGTTAGTCTCTGTACTGATGTACAAAAGTAACAAGATTGAGGTTGTGAAATCTTCAACCGGAATAAAAAACTGGATATAATATAACTGAATCAGTTAGGCCAAACTATTATCAGTCAGGTCGGTAATGACCGGGGGAAATTATATGATTATTGTCCATTGTGTGTATGATACAACTTTGTTTATCATTCTGTGCCACACACTATACAGTCTGTTTTTTAACTCAACACACTGTACCTGCCCCTTGACCTCGGAGGGGAAGAAAGGATATTGTCAAGGATAGTGTCAACGGGCCTGAGGCAAGGTGTGGTGATCACAAGCATTGGCATAAATATTGTGGTAAATGAAATTGGTAAATTGGTTAAGCAAAGCAAGTAATGCTTTTGCAATGAAGTTTGTAAGATGTATTTTACAAGATATTTTCTGAGATTTGGTTATATTAACTTATTATTTATATTATTATTCTATTATTATTATTCTAATTATTATTATTCTAATTATTATTATTCTAATTATTATTATTCTAATTATTATCTACTATTATTCTAATTATTATATTATTATTATTATTAGGGGTTATTATGTATATTAACTATACATATTAAAGTATAGATGATTGTTTTGCCCACCTTATTTGATTGCCTTATCAAAACAAATGTACAGCATGTTAAAGTTTTAAATAAAGTCAAGTCAAGTCAAATCCAACAGGTCTTAATGTCAATTAATTTAGCTTTAACGTGTTTTGTGAAAAACACACACACACCCACACATTGACCCCTCTCATATATACGTAACTGCCTATAACTGTACATATATTCCTTTCACACACACACACACACACACTTTTCAAAATAGACACTCTTTCATATTGTGATTCATAGTGATTCTTGTTTGTTTTATGTGATCCCGGTTTTTAAGCAAACCGGATCCAGTTTCCTTGTATGTGTACATCCTGTACAAGGCACATCCTGTACAAGGCACATCCTGTACAAGGTACATACTACATTGGACTCAATGATTCACAGCTGTATCAAACAAATGTATGTTTTACTGATACAAATGACCAAATTACCACAAATTCAACATGTAATGCCATTTTCTCAATAATTTTGGTCAAAACATTTGATGTGCCCAAGATCAGACCTTGTAACGAGGACCTTGTTATCACTGGTGTATATCCAGACTTGGCACATTGGATGTGCCCAAGATCAGACATTGTAATGAGGACCTTGTTATCACTGGCGTATAGCCAGACTTGGCACATTGGATGTGGCCCAAGATCAGTCCTTGTAATGACTTGATCAAAAATATTACAGACAATATATATATATATATATATATATATATATATATATATATATATATATATATATATATATATATATAGTAAATATAATTGTATAATATATTCAAAGTATTGTTAATTGTTAATTATTATTCAAAAACTGGAAATACTGTAAATACTGTAAATAAACTAAACTAAAACTTGCTAAGTTGTACTGTGTGTTAATTGAATGTGTTTTTGAAACACACAACCACATATAAAATCTCAAGTGAGATTTATGAGAAAGAAAAAAGAGAAAGAAAAAAAGTTTAAAGTATATAAACCCCTCCTAGATATGTGATTATGCCTGACACCTAGAGGCGAAAAGTGGTACTGAATTGGCCATCCAAATAGCGCGTGGTAAACTAAGTACTTATCAAAGTAACTTATCAAACTCTTCATAACACCCTGACTACTGTAATAGTAGTAATACTGACAGGCTACAATTAGTCCAATTAGTTCAATTAGTTTAACTAAAACCAAGAAGAGAGGTCACATAACTTTACATCACATAAATTTCACTGTTTTACTGATTTTCACTGATTTACCTTTGTTTATTCTTCATGTGTAAAGCGCTTTGAGCTGCATTTTATGTATGAAAGGTGCTATACAAATACAAGTTTATTATTATTATTATTATTATTATTATAAACAAGCTATTTTATGCTGGTCTCTATAAAACTTTAACTTTAAAACTACACTATGCTTGGAAAACAACTCTTCTCGAGCAGTTTGTGTAATTGTAATTGCATTTACCCACACTGTCCCACAATCAAACCTCTGAAAAATCCTGTCCCACCCTAAACACTAAACCCTAAACCCTAACCCTGCTTGGTGGAGACCATTGACGTATATATTAATGGACCAAAAAGGAGCTCATTGACTTTGACACAGCAAAATGAAGCTCACTTCCGGATATTGTTTCATTTCGTTTGATGGGTTGAATGAATTAAATTGAATGAAATGCGGCCCCCCAGCGGGTGCCGGGGGAGTTTCCGAATTTGCCCTGTCTCCCTTATCGCCGTAATGCATTATGGGTAGTCAGATACTACCGGTACTTTGGCTAATGTAGCGGCTAACGCTACTTACTTTGCATTACAGTAAAATGCCACTGAATGACCAAATTGATTTATCTTGATTTTTGATTTAACCCCAGCGTTGGGTAGTTGTTTATAATGTGACTATATTTATAACGTTATAACGTACACCGGTTTCTGGGGCTGAATCCAATGGTCTGAATACAGAGTTAAATCTGAATACGTTAAATGGTCCACCATGTTATGGACGTTAGATGTATGGTATATATATATATAGTGACATGTGTCTACTAACATAAGATAACATATGATAATTTGCTCAACTATTACTTGGTACCTGATGACTTGCGGTGTTCTTATTCTTACTGTTCTTATTATCCGATGTTTGTCGTCAATTTTACTCGAAATGGGGAGGGGCCCGTTGACAGAAGAGGCCCTTTGGCTGATGGGGAGGAGTTTGACTGTGTATAAGTAGCCATGCCCCTATACGATTTCTGCACGTTACTAAGCATGGCATGCATGGAAGGACACGGATGTAACTATGAAAAACGCCACATGCATAGCTTCTACGTTAGGAAGCAGAATAGCGTCATTATGTGGGGACATTCGTGCGGAAAACCCTGTACCATCGAGAAATCGATACAGCAGCTGAGAGTCGGCGCCAATCCCTCGGGGTTGTATCCTCTGATTACCAGAGAGGATGGAAGCATGCTAGCGCCACATGCTCCTTGTGGCATAGTCAATGTTGACGAAACGCTCACCATCAAGCTGATTAAGTTCGATGGCATACCAAAGCATTCTGACAAGCTGCTGTACCCCGACGAGCCGTTGGATAGTTACGTCACATTCTTTGTGAATGTAACGTGGAAAGACAAGGGGCGCCATATGCTAAACAGCAAGGTGCTGAGGAAGATGTCCCACCGGGAAAAGCTGACTCTGCAAGTGTATGCGCTAAAGGGGGAAAAGCTTCGAGAGGCATTGAATCGGGATGGCCGGTTCACCGACCAAGTGAACCATACTGGGTGTTATCTGAGGGAGGAGCGAGGAGACTGTTCAATATCCCTTTGGGAGTTGGGATGTTTTGTCGACTTTTCCCAGGACCGGCACTACCAATTCTATTACGAGGGGGAAAATATAAAAATAAAAGAGAAAAAAGCAAAAAAAGAAAAAGAAAAGAGCTGACGCAGGCTGACGCAGGCTCTGTGGCGACAACGACCGACTCGAACATGACGAGCGTGACGTAACTGTGACGTTGCTTGTTACCACCCAAAACAGTTGCTCAGGGGCGGAGATGTCGTATTTGATAGGTACACAATGAAGCGAAAGCAAACGACTCAAACGACACTCATTCAGTGTTTTCGTAGGCCTCCCTGCCCTGCTACTGCAGCTGTAGCTGTAGATGGCAATACAGAAAGGAATCCTGAGGACTGTGATGAGGCAGCTGCTATCGCAACGTTACCTGATGATATCGGCATAATTCAAACCACCCCTAGAAGATGTTTGAAGGCAGACATCCTGGCCACAATAGATCAAATACAACAAACCTACGGCGAGAAATACACCATGGACATAACCACACACATTTTACGGATGATAGGGAGGGGCGATTTAGCCGAACGTTTAACAGGACCCAATTTTTAAAAAGCCACGCCCTCCATCTTACTTTTTGTTCACATTTGTTCACATTTGTTCTCTAACAAATTCCGGTCAGCGCCATTTTTGATGATCTCCTCCCATACCCCTACGCCACGCCCTCCCCTAGACCTAGCTCCTCCTCCTCATCACAACATAAGGATAAAAGAGACGGATTCAAAAGAGACTCATACCATTTTACACAATAAAAAAGACAGATATCATCATGGAGACCCCGTCGCCGTCACCATTGTCCTTCATTACAACTCACAGCCACTCTGAATCGGAGGAAGAAGAGTTGAACCGTCTGATGTACGGATGTTCCACGTCGTCATCACCCTTGTTCTTCATTACCCCACCTACCTCACCTCCTTCCTCACAGGTAGACCTTGAAGAGTTGAACCGTCTGATGTACGGATGTTCCCCGTCGTCGTCACCAATGTTCTTCCCCACCCCACCTAACTCACCGGAAGACCTTCCTTCTCCTCCGAACTCGCCCCTGACTCTGGACCAGCCAGATGGACTGCTCAGTTTTACTTTTCTGAACATTATAAAAGCCTGCACCAGCATGCTACCCCTTCAAGAGTGCAGGATGCTTCGGAAGCTTTTCTGTATGAACTGAGGGAAATATAAATACAAATTCCTTGTATGTAACTTGTATACTGTGCCAATAAAAAATAAAATTGATTCTCATCATAATCTGGTTTTTCCTTAATAATAATAATAATATTGTACAAATGTCTGTTGTAATGAAATAATGAATAACATTATTACACAATATAATCCTAATGTTAATTTAAAATTAAATATTCCTCTAAATATCTAAATATTGCTCCTCTAATATATAAGTTGCAGACTCTCATTGTTCAACATTGTACGTACACAGCCTCCATTTACCCATTGGAACTGGTCATGGGTTAGGGTTGGGGTTTGAGTCAGGGTTTGGGTCAGGGATTTCCAGAGGTTTGGGGTATCGACGTGAAAACAACGTGAAAAGAGTTATTTCTTTTTATTATCTTTATTGTTTATTTGAACAGGGACCGTATACAATAAAAATATATTGCATATAAAAATATTGCCACCACAGGTGCAAACCTACGTCTTCAAATACACCATGGGCATAATCGTACAGTTACGTTGAGCTTCTTCTCCTTGCTCATCGGTCGTTGTCGCCACAGAGCCTGCGTCAGCCTGCGTCAGCTCTTTTCTTTTTCTTTTTTTGCTTTTTTCTCTTTTATTTTTATATTTTCCCCCTCGTAATAGAATTGGTAGTGCCGGTCCTGGGAAAAGTCGACAAAACATCCCAACTCCCAAAGGGATATTGAACAGTCTCCTCGCTCCTCCCTCAGATAACACCCGGTATGGTTCACTTGGTCGGTGAACCGGCCATCCCGATTCAATGCCTCTCGAAGCTTTTCCCCCTTTAGCGCATACACTTGCAGAGTCAGCTTTTCCCGGTGGGACATCTTCCTCAGCACCTTGCTGTTTAGCATATGGCGCCCCTTGTCTTTCCACGTTACATTCACAAAGAATGTGACGTAACTATCCAACGGCTCGTCGGGGTACAGCAGCTTGTCAGAATGCTTTGGTATGCCATCGAACTTAATCAGCTTGATGGTGAGCGTTTCGTCAACATTGACTATGCCACAAGGAGCATGTGGCGCTAGCATGCTTCCATCCTCTCTGGTAATCAGAGGATACAACCCCGAGGGATTGGCGCCGACTCTCAGCTGCTGTATCGATTTCTCGATGGTACAGGGTTTTCCGCACGTTTTTCATAGTTACATCCGTGTCCTTCCATGCATGCCATGCTTAGTAACGTGCAGAAATCGTATAGGGGCATGGCTACTTATACACAGTCAAACTCCTCCCCATCAGCCAAAGGGCCTCTTCTGTCAACGGGCCCCTCCCCATTTCGAGTAAAATTGACGACAAACATCGGATAATAAGAACAGTAAGAATAAGAACACCGCAAGTCATCAGGTACCAAGTAATAGTTGAGCAAATTATCATATGTTATCTTATGTTAGTAGACACATGTCACTATATATATATATACCATACATCTAACGTCCATAACATGGTGGACCATTTAACGTATTCAGATTTAACTCTGTATTCAGACCATTGGATTCAGACCCAGAAACCGGTGTACGTTATAACGTTATAAATATAGTCACATTATAAACAACTACCCAACGCTGGGGTTAAATCAAAAATCAAGATAAATCAATTTGGTCATTCAGTGGCATTTTACTGTAATGCAAAGTAAGTAGCGTTAGCCGCTACATTAGCCAAAGTACCGGTAGTATCTGACTACCCATAATGCATTACGGCGATAAGGGAGACAGGGCAAATTCGGAAACTCCCCCGGCACCCGCTGGGGGGCCGCATTTCATTCAATTTAATTCATTCAACCCATCAAACGAAATGAAACAATATCCGGAAGTGAGCTTCATTTTGCTGTGTCAAAGTCAATGAGCTCCTTTTTGGTCCATTAATATATACGTCAATGGTCTCCACCAAGCAGGGTTAGGGTTTAGGGTTTAGTGTTTAGGGTGGGACAGGATTTTTCAGAGGTTTGATTGTGGGACAGTGTGGGTAAATGCAATTACAATTACACAAACTGCTCGAGAAGAGTTGTTTTCCAAGCATAGTGTAGTTTTAAAGTTAAAGTTTTATAGAGACCAGCATAAAATAGCTTGTTTATAATAATAATAATAATAATAATAATAATAATAATAAACTTGTATTTGTATAGCACCTTTCATACATAAAATGCAGCTCAAAGCGCTTTACACATGAAGAATAAACAAAGGTAAATCAGTGAAAATCAGTAAAACAGTGAAATTTATGTGATGTAAAGTTATGTGACCTCTCTTCTTGGTTTTAGTTAAACTAATTGAACTAATTGGACTAATTGTAGCCTGTCAGTATTACTACTATTACAGTAGTCAGGGTGTTATGAAGAGTTTGATAAGTTACTTTGATAAGTACTTAGTTTACCACGTGCTATTTGGATGGCCAATTCAGTACCACTTTTCGCCTCTAGGTGTCAGGCATAATCACATATCTAGGAGGGGTTTATATACTTTAAACTTTTTTTCTTTCTCTTTTTTCTTTCTCAAAATCTCACTTGAGATTTTATATGTGGTTGTGTGTTTCAAAAACACATTCAATTAACACACAGAACAACTTAGCAAGTTTTAGTTTAGTTTATTTACAGTATTTACAGTATTTCCAGTTTTTGAATAATAATTAACAATTAACAATACTTTGAATATATTATACAATTATATTTACTATATATATATATATATATATATATATATATATATATATATATATATATATATATATATATATATATATATATATATATATATATATATTGTCTGTAATATTTTTGATCAAGTCATTACAAGGACTGATCTTGGGCCACATCCAATGTGCCAAGTCTGGCTATACGCCAGTGATAACAAGGTCCTCATTACAATGTCTGATCTTGGGCACATCCAATGTGCCAAGTCTGGATATACACCAGTGATAACAAGGTCCTCGTTACAAGGTCTGATCTTGGGCACATCAAATGTTTTGACCAAAATTATTGAGAAAATGGCATTACATGTTGAATTTGTGGTAATTTGGTCATTTGTATCAGTAAAACATACATTTGTTTGATACAGCTGTGAATCATTGAGTCCAATGTAGTATGTACCTTGTACAGGATGTGCCTTGTACAGGATGTGCCTTGTACAGGATGTACACATACAAGGAAACTGGATCCGGTTTGCTTAAAAACCGGGATCACATAAAACAAACAAGAATCACTATGAATCACAATATGAAAGAGTGTCTATTTTGAAAAGTGTGTGTGTGTGTGTGTGTGTGTGAAAGGAATATATGTACAGTTATAGGCAGTTACGTATATATGAGAGGGGTCAATGTGTGGGTGTGTGTGTGTTTTTCACAAAACACGTTAAAGCTAAATTAATTGACATTAAGACCTGTTGGATTTGACTTGACTTGACTTTATTTAAAACTTTAACATGCTGTACATTTGTTTTGATAAGGCAATCAAATAAGGTGGGCAAAACAATCATCTATACTTTAATATGTATAGTTAATATACATAATAACCCCTAATAATAATAATAATAATAATATAATAATTAGAATAATAGTAGATAATAATTAGAATAATAATAATTAGAATAATAATAATTAGAATAATAATAATTATAATAATAATAATAGAATAATAATATAAATAATAAGTTAATATAACCAAATCTCAGAAAATATCTTGTAAAATACATCTTACAAACTTCATTGCAAAAGCATTACTTGCTTTGCTTAACCAATTTACCAATTTCATTTACCACAATATTTATGCCAATGCTTGTGATCACCACACCTTGCCTCAGGCCCGTTGACACTATCCTTGACAATATCCTTTCTTCCCCTCCGAGGTCAAGGGGCAGGTACAGTGTGTTGAGTTAAAAAACAGACTGTATAGTGTGTGGCACAGAATGATAAACAAAGTTGTATCATACACACAATGGACAATAATCATATAATTTCCCCCGGTCATTACCGACCTGACTGATAATAGTTTGGCCTAACTGATTCAGTTATATTATATCCAGTTTTTTATTCCGGTTGAAGATTTCACAACCTCAATCTTGTTACTTTTGTACATCAGTACAGAGACTAACAGTTCATCATAGTTCTCAAAGTCAAATGTAAAAATAATGACAGAGTAGAACTCTGACAGAGTTCTTCAGATTATTACACGCTACATATTATTTATGTACCATAACACGTCTTGTGTAGTAGCATAGCATGCTGCCACCACTTGTCATAAACTGTTTACTGTTTAGACATTGCTTCTAAGCCTGACAAAGACAATGCTGACGCATCAAGAGGTACAGAAAATCATTGACATGCAACTATGCACAGGGCCGCTGGAAGTCATTTTAAGCAGGGGGTGCTGGGAGGAAGGGACTCTCGGTGGGGCCCGCTAGGGCCCCGCCGAAAAAAATTTTTACTTTTTTTTTTTACTTTTTTTTGCCATATTTAGAGGAATATCTCATTTTAAATTAACATTAGGATACTATTGTGATGTAATTATTCAGTATTTTCTCCTTTTCTCACTCATTCAGAGCAAAGAGGGAGATATATAGCATGATGATAATGCTCTATATCTCCCTATTTGCTCTGAATACACCAGTTAACATGACACAGACTTAACATGACAGAAATATTATCAGCAAACTTAATGACTAGACTAACTATTCTGATCTGAATGGCATATATCAAGAAACATTGACTCCTCTCTTTGCTGTATAGTGGGAGGTGCATTTTTGAGTAGGCTATTAAAATAGCATGTCAAGTTCACATTTCTTTATTGCCAGATTAAACAATTCTTATTGGTTGTTGGTTGGTTCAACACAACATGTGCGTGCATGCGCGCTTCTTCTTCTTCTCTATAGCCTACAAGCATGTAACTTCCTTGATTGTTATTGTTGATAATTCTATTTAAATAGGCTACATTTTCATTTCCCGAAACATTCTTAAACAAGAAAGGAACATAGTGCACTGCAAAATATTTTTAATTACATTTGTAAAAAAAAAAAAAAAAAAAAAAAAATTTTTTTTTTTGAAAAAATCTAGGGGGTGCTGCAGCACCTGCAGCACCCCTACTTCCCGCGGGCCTGACTATGCAATAACTTACAATAACCTGAAATTACACATTGGGTAATTAGAACCGCAAATCACATGCCATTAAAAACAACCCCACTTGTAAGTATGTAAGTATGAAAGATTGCAACTATGCAATAACTTACAATAACCTGAAATTACACATTGTGTAGGCTAATTAACTGTTTTAAAAACTGTTTTACGTGACGTGTAAAACATTTCAGCACATCAGAACATGAAAAACCATGTTTGACTATTATGTGTAACTAACATGTATATATGCAACACACATTTCACCAAGTCAGAACATGAAAAACCATGTTTGACTATTATGTGTAACTAACATGTATATATGCAGCACACATTTCAGCAAGTCAGAACATGAAAAACCATGTTTGACTATTATGACTAACCCATACGGTAGAGGCATATATGGATATATGCAGCACACATATATGTGATGTATGTACTTTTGGGCCAGGTCTATGAAACCAGCCCAATATTGTAACACATAGTGGCTGACATTAGTGGTACAGACGACCCTTGCAGGCACCAGGATAAGGGTTTGGTATACAAATCTGACAATCTGCGTTCATTCAATCACAGTCCCTATAGGTACTATGAATTTCACTCAAGTGCTTGTGTAAATTCACTGTCTAGAAATTGTTAGAAATGGTCAAAGTTACAACTGATCCAAATTATGTTTGAAGCAAAGAGCAAATGGTGGAACTAAAGTTACTTCTGTGTAGTAATCACTACTTCTGGATATTGGATGTTGGATATTTTGCATGAGAGAACGCCAAATTAATGAATCAAATCAATCTAGATTCTAGATTGATATTGACCCCACATCTTAGAAACGCCTAATGTTTGGAAAGTGTAGTGGGAAAGAGTTGTTGTGTTTGATGTGTGTTAATGTTTGGAAAGTGTAGTGGGAAAGAGTTGTTGTGTTTGATGTGTGTTAATGTTTGGAAAGTGTAGTGAGAAAGAGTTGTTGTGTTTGGTGTGTGTTAATGTTTGGAAAGTGTAGTAAGAAAGAGTTGTTGTGTTTGATGTGTGTTAACGTTTGGAAAGTGTAGTGGGAAAGAGTTGTTGTGTTTGATGTGTGTTAATGTTTGGAAAGTGTAAATGTTTTGGATCGACCTGCCATTTTGATGAGCTCTTTTACCAGTTTTTCTTTGTACTCACCACTCCAATCTTCATAAGCATACACATTATCACCAAGCAAAAACACTCCAAACTTCATCCCCAGCAAGTGAGACATGTTATCTTGACATTCTGTACACTGAGGGGCGTTAAGAAGGGTTAAATTAGCTTCATAGCGCTACAAAGCTTTTGGGAAACCCAGCCAATATCATTACATAATATATTACATATTACATATTACTGGCTATAGACAGTATAGTAGCTACTTCCTGGGACAACAACGAGTTGTGTTAATGTCAACCACTAGCCCTAATGGTAGACCACTACCCCTAATGGTAGACCACTAGCCCTAATGGTAGACCACTAACCCTAACCCTCCCCCTGCAAAGTTGAATTAAGCTATGTTATTTAGAATAGTACTATTATTGTTGACAATATTGTAACAATAGTCACATTGTCTGAAATCCCTCATCTATAGGCTTGTAAGGAGAGGAGAAGAGAGGAGAGGGGAGAGGTGAGGAGACGAGAGGAGATGTGAGGTGAGGAGAGGAGAGAAGAGAAGAGAGGAGAGGAGAGGAGGGGAGAGAAGAGGAGAGGAGATAGGAGGGGGTGAGGTGTGGAGAGGAGAGAAGAGGAGAGGTGGGGAGAGACAAAGTTGAATTAAGTTGTAATACATACAACAAACATATTGTAAGTGTGATATACATTTTAATTTTATAACAATTGTATCACAAAGATTATTATTATTATATACCATTATTATTATTATTATTATTATATATATATACTTGGTGCTTGTCTACAAAACATAAAGTCTCACAGTAAATTAACCAATTCTGTGTGGAGGACTAGTTAGTTACTATTAATAGTTAGTAACTATTAAAATAATCGTATAAAATACAGATACATAAAACTAAGATGTTTGTTCACGTTCCATATTCCATATTTTGAAATAATACCCGTAGGTCACGGATATCCGGGGTCTGGGTTGTAACAAGATTGAGAGTGGTTGAGATTTGTGAAATCTTCAACTGTAATAAAAAACGAGAGGGGTCCATGCTACTGTAACGTTATATCAATTTTTGGTCATATCGACCAAGGCCAGGCCAATTCTATTCACAGATCGTAGTGTATGCTAGCTAGCTACCGCTAAGCTAACACTGATTCAATGTCGCCATATGTTTGAACCAAATGCTGTACAACACAAACAAGTTGCAAACCATTAATACTTAGGCTCACACGTATAGTGATGCAGCTGATGCTATCATGTTGTTTTGTTTATTGTACTGTACAATAACGTAACAAACTCTGATAGGACACATAGGCTGGCGTGTGTATGTATTCCAGTAAATATAATAACGCATCCGTTATTGCATACGCATAAACAACAAACTAACGCCGGTGTTAAATAAAAAAATCAAGATAAATCAATTTGGTCATTCGGTGGCATTTTACTGTAATGCAAAGTAAGTAGCGTTAGCCGCTACATTAGCCAAAGTACCGGTAGTATCTGACTACCCATAATGCATTACGGCGATAAGGGAGACAGGGCAAACGGCATAGTCATACACCATAGTCTGTATTCAATCGTTTTCAATTCAAACCTGAAATTGAAACCTCAATCTGTATTGATCATATTTAATTCAAAGCTTAATAGGCTTATAGCCTATCAAAATTATCATGGTGATGTCACAATTGGATCCGGAGTGGGAAAAAACATGGGAAAATACATAATATCACACATGAATGATGAAGTTAACTGGAATGTTTCAGTGTGTCATGTTTACCTGTGAATTTGTGGGTGCGTGTGTTTGTGGGTGGCTGTGAATATGTCTGTGAGTGGGTGTGTGTGTGTGTGTGTGTGTGTGTGTGTGTGTGTGTGTGTGTGTGTGTGTGTGTGTGTGTGTGTGTGTGTGTGTCGCGCGCGTCGCGCGCATCGCGCGCGTAGGGAATCTACAGAATAGCCTTGGGAATACATTAGTAGGCTATACATTAGTAGGCTATACTAGCTAAGATAGCCTGCCACAACATGCAAATATGGAATATTTGAATGGTGGATAGATTGGTATAAGATGGCCTTGACAGGCACGCAAAGGATGTAAGGGGGGATGGGGTGGGATGGCTGTCAGGGGGAACCTGTGGGGCCTCTATGGGTGAGTCAGAGAAATACGTGAGCAAGCAGCTATTCATAGCTTTCAAGGGGGCGTTACGTGCTGCCGGGAACGCCCACCTGATCTCGCCGCTATTCGTAGCTTTCAAGGGGCGTTACGTGCTGTCGGGAACGCCCCACCTGACGGTCAAAAAACAAACAAGTTTATTTAAAACGGAAGTGATAAAACGTGGGGGATGGGCTGGCAGGGGAAGCCTGAATCTCTATGGGGGAGTCAGAGATTGATTGTGAAACACCAGTGAGCAAGCAGAGGAATCTGTAGACAGTGAAAATGGTCACCGCTGTTAACAAAATACTAGTTTCAGATCCTAAAATGGGCCAAATGTATTTGGCCGAGATCAAAACTGATATGATGCAAACATCATAGGGGCAAGTCAGAGGAATCTGTAGACCGGTGTGAAGAAATATTAGGCTAGTTACCAAATTGTATTTTGGCCCCTAGATAAAAAAAAACGATGCTGTTTCTGTGAGCTGGTGATATGAGGGGGAAATGGGGAAGTACCCTTTTGCAGAGTAGTGAAAAATGGACTTTCCACATGAAAGTGATTTAAAAAACAGAAGTGCCCTTTGCGGAACAAGTGGAATAAAGGTTTTTTCACATAATGGTTTAAAAACAGAGGTACCCTTTGCGGAACTAGTGAGAAAATTGACTTTTCACAAAAAAGAAGCCACGCCCCCTTTGATGACGTAAGGTGCCCAAAACCACGCCCACCTAAAAAAAAAAAAAAAAATCTTTTTCTAGGTAGTACTAACCCTACATAACTACTGGTGAGAGAGAAAGAAGAGAAAACCAGCTGAGAAATTTGCCGTTTGGCTGAATTCAGTCTAGACTGAATGAGAACAGTGACTTGCGCTGCTGTCAGAGAGCATTATTTTCAGACTAACGAGCTGTCGGATTAGTGAGATTTTTGTTGTCGGGTTAACGAGCTGTCGGAATAATGAGACATCCGTCCAATGCGTCATTTTTCGGACTCGTGAGGTGTCGGACTAGTGCCATGGCACCATATTGATTGCTTCCAGTTGAATAATGTCAACACTTGACATTTAGGATTGTCAAGCTTTTACATACTGTATCAGCAGCAAGGTTATGCGATGTGCCATGCTTGAAGCACCTCTAACACATGGTGCTTGAGGTTTTTTCCAAATATGTCAACTTGATAAAGATCTTTGAATGGGCCGAACAGAGAGAGACAGACTGCTGTGCAGGGCTGGGGAAAAACAGCACCAACAAATGGAGGGAATGTGGAATAATGGAGGGCGGGGGGGGATTCGATTTCAGCCATATTTACTCATACACATTACGCAAATTAGCAAAACGATCATAATAAAGTGGAAGCAGTTTGAATGCAACAACGAGGAACCAAAATCCCCTCCTCATACCACAAAGCATGGGGGAAACACTGCCGCGTTGTTTGCCAATTGGAAGTCACCCCGTATACAAGGGAGCAGCCGAGCAGCATTTTGGTAAACAAACCGCGTCACTGGGTGGCAACAGCAATGGAACCCTATGGAGCGTGAGCTTAGGGAGGCTTGAGTGTCTGACTTTAGCCGGCTGACTGTTTACATTATAAAAACTGCGACAGTTCACACAACTTTAACACGGCATGCATATATTATACATCAAACTCTTGAGCTACTTATGCTCTCACTCAGAAAATATAAGCGATGTGATGTATAGTTTTTGAGATATTAACGTTTGTTTGGCACAACTTATACTAATAACTGCCACGGGGTTCCGCATTTCTGGGTGGCAAGTGATGTCACGCTGATTCGTCCTATTGACTCTGGTGTGCAATAATCTAGTGTGCAGTAGTTGTCAAATAAACAAATGGATTTGCAAATATGGAAAGCCTTAGTTCTCAATTCCAGTCCCTAGAAGTTCTGTAATTGGATCAGTCTTGCAGGTGCGGTTCTGAATGCAGATTGGAGCGGGTAAATATTGGTATATACTCCATATAAACTCCAAGAACTACCCAGCCAGTGTTTACCATTGGATTAGGAGTCATCTGATGC
Organism: Poromitra crassiceps; assembly: GCF_964638095.1. Taxonomy (NCBI): domain Eukaryota; kingdom Metazoa; phylum Chordata; class Actinopteri; order Beryciformes; family Melamphaidae; genus Poromitra; species Poromitra crassiceps. Next base: position 59,028,353 of record NC_139623.1, read on the forward strand.
AGATTACACCAGGATCTTCTGGTCCAACAAGTCATCTAATGCCTATCCCTGCAAACCAGGACTAGGGCAGCATGTGGCTCTGAAATCAGCTATTGATCTTTCCCACCTGTTATCTTCTGCCTGTGGAGTCTCTTCTCCATGCCATATTAAATAAAGAAATATTTTTGATATCACAGTCCGAGTCCGAGTCCGATTCTGCTTATCAATTCTGGTTCTTAACACTTATAGCGGCCAGTGTCCGCCACTTAATATGTCCGGGTGGGAACTCGGATTTCAATTGCTTTTCGATACGTTTGGAGTTTAGATTCCTTTGGAATCAGTATTTTGGAAGCGGTTGTCGATGCCATCCCTATTTATCACAGACATTGTTGGGCTTGTTACTCAAAAAATGTAATATATTACACGTTAGTTTCAAAAGTAATATTACTTTACTTATTACTCGCTGCCAATAGTAATTCGTTACACTATACTCGTTATATTCGTTACACCCCACAAAATTGCTACTGTAATTGTGTCCTTTCTCATCAAAATTCAGACTTTGCATGTTATACGTGAGACGAAGGGGGAGCCCGGCCTGGAGTCATCCACAGGGCCTTAGACCCTCCATGCACCGAAGGGTCTTTCAATACTGCGGTGTAGCACTAACTATTGCAGTGGATTGGGCATGATCAACCCTTCCGCGGAAGGCTGATCCGTGAGCGGCTGCTTCTGGGACGTGGGTCGGGGTCTTAATCAGCCTCGGCTGGGTCTACTGGGCGAGGGTGTATGATGTTGGATAGACCCGAAACACCTTACGACCCCAGTTAACATCACTGATGATGCATCCCAGCGCATGCTGTAGTATGTATTTTAAACATAGAATCCTGGCTCCCCTGACCAGTGACACTTAGGAATAGGCTAGGTGACAACCAAGTATAGTTTGGTGACAAGCTGGAGAGACAGTTGACGGTCGGAGAGACAGCATCCGGTACGGGATGGGTTTAGCACCCCAGCCTGGCTCTCTCGTGAGGGAGAGATCCACAAACGCTACGGATCAGCCTCCTGAAAATCTGTGCAAAGATCGGCGCAGCCTGGGGTCCTTCAGGCTAGAGTTAGGTGCTCGGCGCGGGCGAGTGACGTGCAGCGCACAGGCCTTCTTGGGGCATCCTCTCTGCCCATGGTAGGCTGCCCATGGTAGGATTGCCTTTTCCCTGGGAGGATCTGGTGAGACGATGGAGGAGCCCGGCCTGAAGTCATCCACAGAGCCTTAGACCCTCCATGCACCGAAGGGTCTTTCAATACTGCGGTGTAGCACTAACTCTATTGCAGCGGATTGGGCGTGATCAACCCTTCCGTGGGCAACGTTGCAGACAGAGTAGGAAGGCTGATCCGTGAGCGGCTGCCTGCTTCCGGGACGCGGGTCGGGGGCTTAATCGGCCTCGGCTGGGTCTACTGCGCGAGGGTGTATGATGTTCGACAGACCCAAAACACCTTACGACCCCAGTTAACATCACTGATGACGCGTCCCAGCGCATGCTGTAGTATGTATTTTTAACATACGTAAATAGGGAGAATCGCTTTGCCAGTAAGAGCAGCTAAATATTATTAATACTTTGTTACATTCCACGACTGTGTGTGTGTGTGTGTGTGTGTGTGTGTGTGTGTGTGTGTGTGTGTGTGTGTGCGTGCATCCATGCGTGCGTGCGTTCATGCGTGTGTGTGTGTGTGCGTGCGTGCGTGCGCGAGCGTGTGAAAGAGACATGGGCCCTATCTTCGTAAAAGCGGTAATTTAGCGTTTGCCTCGTACACAAGCGCATGTCTGTGATAATTGTACTGGGTATAGGCGTGCCACATGCTAAAGCAGGCGTTTCTCTCTCATTCTACTCTGTTCTCCTACTACTAATTATGACAAACTATTTATACAAGGCTGACATTGTTAACCGGTCTATTTATAACTTATTTAAAGGGATTGGTAAAATTCACAAAAAGTCTTAAAGCAATATTCCACTTTGGTATGATATGTTGTGGGCAGTAATTATAGTTTTCATTTTAATTACTTTGTCATAGTAAGTAGTTGTTATTTTAGTCATCAGATTTCACCCCATTCCCTGAATTAAAACATGATTAGTCCTCTCATACTAAACGAGCTTATATGATCACTGACAGTGAATTGTCAGTGACACGAACATTCCACAGGTTGTTACACTGAAGACTGATTGTTCATGGTGGACAGGAAAAGATATGACAGTGTTGTATAAGTGTAAAGTGACTTTAAATGTAAAAACAACAAAATAATATCAATTGCCCTACAAAACCCCCATAACATTCTTAAAACGCAATCTGTGTGTGTGTGTGTGTGTGTGTGTGTGATGCAATACGAGGCAATGGCATAGGCTCATGCTGCCTATGTATCTTTCTCTTTCTCCCTCTCTT
>NC_139623.1:59035764-59133264 GCF_964638095.1 Poromitra crassiceps
AACGATTATTTTCTTATCGATTCGACTAACGATTATTTTTTCGATTAGTCGATTAATCTAACGATTATTTTTTATTTAATTTTTTTATTATATAACAATAAATTTACCCAAAACAAATAAATAACCACAAACTTCTCAATTTCTGTATTTTATTTAACCACCTCATTCTCTTTAACAGTCCAACATAAAATCTCTCAAATAAAATTAAAGCAAGAGCTTGTCCTCAAATAAAATGAATATAGTGCAATTCAAAATAAAATAGTAGAATAAATAAAATTCAAGTCACTTTCAGGAGGAATATCAAAAACCTTGTGCAATGTCAACTGAGTTTAGCAGCAGTCCAACATAAAATCATCATCTTACAGTAAAATGGTGTGCAATTTTCAGTAACAGTGCTCTTAATTTTGGAGAAAGACAAAATGCTCCATGTAAGATGGTCACACACATGGACTGTACACACATCATCCAGACACAAGACTGTCTGTAGCATCCACACCCAACATGGGTCCATGTGAAAGCATAGGAATGCCCACTGGAATCGATTGGAATGCGGCACGCGACCTGTTTAGAAGAGTGTGCTGACGTCAAATGACGCTCCGCTGATGGGTAATGTGGCTAATATGTTAGCGGCTAACTGTTACTTGTCGTTACTTTACATGGCAGTAAAACGCCACCGAATGACCAAATTGATTTAACTTTTAACCCTTTCGATTTCCACTTTCCATACGGACCCCAGCATTGGTTAGTTTATAACGTGACTATATTTATGAGATTCAAGATTCAAGATTTTTATTGTCACTCCATGGTACAAGTATCACGTGTGAAATTCTTGTGCTGTGGACTCCGTTTACAACATAGTACAAATATAACAGGGCATATGAGTGCAAAAACAACAAGAGACACAATAAGCAATAAGGCAGTATAGTGATAAGACAAGTCAGAGACAGTGGCATATTCACTGCACATAGGTGCACATGTCGTGTGCATACTTTAGACGTGCTTAAACATTTTAAATTCGGCGTATTTGACATACAGGAGGAAGGGGGGGTGGTGGGGGGGAGGAGAGAGGGGGGGGGTGATGGGGGGGAGGAGAGGGGTGGGAGAGGAGGGGGGGAGGAGGGGAGGCGCTCTGGCAGAGGGGTCGAACCTGGCGTAGAACGCGTTGAGTTCGTCAGCTACGGGTGACTCCAGCTTCCGGTTTATACTATTAGTCTGAATACAGCCAGGGGTTGTAGCTATTTGCGCAACACCGCAAACCGGTCGGAGTACGTTATAACATTATAAATTGTCACGACGTTAACAACTAACCAATGCTGGGGGTCCGTATGGAAAGTGGAAATCGAAATGGTTAAAAGTTAAATCAATTTGGTCATTCAGTGGCATTTTACTGCCATGTAAAGTAACGACAAGTAACAGTTAGCCGCTAACATGAGCTACACTATTTTTGTTTTGTGACGATTGGGGCGCGTCGAGGCACGTAGCGTGTGTCGACGTATTTACGTAGTCGACGTCATCGATTACGTCGACTCGCCGGGACAGCCCTAAAGTGAACTGATCCTGGTGATAGGACAGACTACCCAGCCAAAGGTCAGCTGGAGTGACCTCTTGGGTAGAGAGAGAGAGAAAGGTCCACACAGTCTTTGGGCCCTATCTTCGCAACGGCGGTGATTTTGCGTTAGCGCCCGTTTTGCACTGGAATAGCGCCGCGCAAAGCCCTAATTGTGGGCGTGTCGGCCCGCTGCTCTTCACGTCATCTCGGCGCAAACCTCCATAGGCGTGTTTATGCCCATAACAGGATTCACAAGGTGAGATCACTCCCCTTAAAAGCCACAGCGTCACCACCTTCTTTCTTGCTGAGAGCAAGCAGAGAAACAGAGAGAGAGAGAGAGAGAAAAAAGAGAGGGGGGGGGGACGAGAGAGGGAAGAGAGAGAGGGCCGCCACGCAATTACGCAGTGATGTCCCAAAGCGCGCGCTTACTGTAATTAGACGTTTCGTTCATATAGGCTTTTCGGTCTGTACACCAACAGCTGCACCTCCAGTCACCAGTCCGTCAAGCTCCTGAAGTTCGCAGACGATACCACCCTCATAGGGCTCATCACAAACGGGGATGAGTCGGAATACAGACAGGGAGTTGACCATCTGGTGACTTGGTGCAGTCAAAACAACCTGGTGTTAAATGCTCAAAAAACAATGGAGATGATTGTGGATTACAGGAGGAACAAAGCCCCACCTTCCCCCATCACCCTGGGTGACTCCCCAGTCAACACTGTGGAGTCCTTCCGCTTCCTGGGGACCATCATCAGCCAGGACCTAAAATGGGAGCTGAACATCAGAGCTCTCACCAAGAAGGCACAGCAGAAGCACAGCTGAAGAAATTCAAAGTGCCAAAGGCCACGATGGTGCACGTCTACACCTCCATCGTTGAGTCTATCCTCACCTCCTCCATCACCGTCTGGTATGCTGCTGCCACTCTCAAAGACACTAACAGACTTCTGGGTAGAGAGGCGGGACATAGCATGTGGAGGAGTTTGATTTGACCGTTGGAAAGTGGGTATGTCTGGGCTGGTTTAAACTTGTTTTACCAAGTTGTTTTAGTTGCCTAAACTTAACCAAGTTGTTTTATGCTGACCTTAAGCCTTTGACACACTGTGCGATTTTGGACTGTCCCAGACGAAAGATAACCAACATGAAAGAAATGTGGAGATATCTTTGGTCTTGGCTACAAAAACGCTCGTCCTCCGTTACCTATGCCTAATGTCTTTTCAAAATAAAATCACTTCCATGTTCATGGAAAATTACAAAATAAAAGCAATATAACAAATACCTGCATGCAGCGTTTCATGTCATTTCGGGAGTCATTGCAAATCAACTTATTCTGTCGTTTCTGTATGAGGACGTGTTGGATCAGCAATCACTTTTTCTTGTCTGGTCTTCATGCGGTCTGGCTGAGATGGGAAAATAAGTTTGGTGTGTGTGTGTATGTGCGTGCGTGCGTGCGTGTGTGTGCATGTGTGTGTGTGTGTGCGTGGTGCATGTAAATGGCCTGCATTTATATAGTGCTTTACAATCAGTAGGTACATTCATCCCATTCACACACCGATGGTGGCAGGCTGCCACGCAGGGTGCTGGCACTGTGGCACACCATCAGGAGCAATTTGGGGTTCAGTGTCTTGCCCAAGGACACTTCGACATGCAGACTGGAGGAGGTGGGAATCGAACCACCGACCTCTTTTATCCAAAGTGATTAGTGGACGAACCGCTTACCTCCTGAGCTACAGCCGCCCCGTATGTATGGGGCGCATGTGTGTGTACCTACAGTACACTGTGACTGCAGTATCCTCCTCTACATGAAAAGAGTGATGCTGCTCCCATTAGCCATGCAGGGCATATCCACCTAACCCCTCCGTAGAGCAATTTAAGAGCAATTTAGAAACGCTTTCACAGTTTAATGCCCTTAACGCTACTGATTGTGAGAGCACACACACACACACACACACACACACAGATTTATACTGCAGGGAGCATTGCGGCGCTATAGCAGAAAATACAGGTCAGCAAGATGTGCTGTTCGTAATGTTACATGATCAGATTTAAGATTAATATTTAACATTATTACTCACGGTGCGAGAGAGAGGGAGGGAGAGAAAGATGGAGGGAGAGAGAGAGAGTTTCATTCATAGTTCGATCCATTCAATTACAGTTATCCACGCTTTCCCACGCAATGCCATGCCCATGGTGCAAGCCATCGTCTTCCCTCGCTTTGCCGCTGAACCAATCATCTAAAGTGGTTGAGAGTATTTGAAGTTCACGTCTCTTACTATGTGGTTTGGCTACTCACCTATGTTGTCACTCTGCAGTTCCTGTGTAACAGTTGTTTGGCCCCGCCTCCTCCCCTGCCACCACAAACCTCATGGCTCCAGAGGGATTCCTGATGCCCTCCCCTCATCATCATCACAGGAGGAGCATCATCATAGAGCCATACACCAAACTTGAATCTTTTTGCTGTATCAATAAATGTTATTTTGAACCTTTGGTAACCCTTCTTTTTACAGTTCGGTAATTACCAGGTATTTTTCTGGTAACTAACAGGTATTTACCCGCTAATTACAAGTATTTACTGGGTATTTACCTAGTAATTAGCAGGTAATTACCCAGTAAATACCAGGTAGTTACCCAGTATTTACTAGATATTTTCCTGACAACTACCAGGTATTTACACGGTAATTACCTGGTATTTACCCAGTAACTATAGATTTTAAACCTCCGCTATTACCCATCAATTTGTGTAAAGCTATTTTCACACATGAACTCCGGATCAGGTGAGGGTTGCTCCCCACTGAGCCTGCCCCGGATGATACGTGAAGTGTACCCTTTCACACATGAGGCATGTTGCTTTCACACATGAGTAGCACCTCCGCAGAGTTTGTAAAGTAGAGAGGGGGCGGGGGTGGGGGAATTTGGGCATGACCACACAATGGGGAGTTGTGAAAACTAAAAATACATAATGGGCGATAACTGCCTAACGTTCACGGCATATAATCGTTTGCGCATAATGTTAGCAAGTAATTAATTAAACAACCCTACAACTCATGCCCAGATGCATCGATTTCCTCGAGTCGCAAGCACTACAAACAAAACAGGTCTTTGCTATGTTCAGTCCTAAAATGCATCAAACCTACTAGAATTATACAGAATACAGGAAGCTAGACGTTTTTACCTTCAAAATAAAATAAATGTTGTATTACTTAGTAACAAAAAATCAGAATGTCGACTCACTACGGGTTAAAATTGACTTTTCGAAGGGAGCAGATATTCTTCCAGTTTATCTCCGTTCTGTATCTTTCGAAACACACACAAAAAACATTACACGTGCATTTACTTTATTTAATTGCCATTATTGCGAAGGTTATACCCGGAAGTTTTCGTTTTATACTGCCTGACTTGACGCTACTTGGAATTTGCGGTTCTGCCATTGAATCTTCACAAACGCTGTGTACATGATCATGAACGCAACCAGATCCAGATACCCTACCTAGCGATGTCCAATACTGGGAAGCGGGACGACCCTCGCGTCCAAAAATGCTTATTAAATGTGTGTGCTGTGCGAAGCAGACATGAAATCAGATCAGAGCCATGAGCCTTTCAATCCAGCAATCCAGCAACATGTTGGCTGTCGCACACGGAGCAGGTTTGAGCTGGCATGTGTTTTTTGCTCGCTCATTCACATTGACTATTTATATAATAATAATCTGTCACGATGTCTCTGTCCTCATGCACTCACGAGCTGACTACTTCACGGAGCTCTGGAGGGGGGGGGGGACAATCCGCCCCTGTGTGTACCCTGAGCCCAAGACTTCCCTCCGGCTAGGAGGAGGCTCCGCGGGAGCGCGCATGAGCAACGAAAATCTGTTCACACATGACAGCCATCCGCATGGCCTCTAGATAACTCCTGAATTCCAAACATGTGTGAAAGCAGCTTATATGTTACCGTATGAGGGTGATAATAACTCACCGTTTACCAGGTAATTACCAGGTATTTACTCGACAATGGATAGGTATTTACCCGGTAATAACCAGGTATTTAGCCGGTATTTAACCCGATAACTACCATGTATCTACCTGGTAATTACCTGGTATTTACCAGTAATTATAAAACGGCTCTCTCAAATCAAGCAATCTGATTGGTTCACAGCCATTGTATAAATCCAGTAACCCACTCCAATAACCCATGGCCATGGGTTATTGAGTTGCCATGGCAACTCTCTTACTAAAAGGCTTTGGTTACCTCAAATGACAATGTAGAAATAACAAATGGCGGAGACAGCTGTCAGATCCTTGTGAATCGATCTTCGCTTATAACTTTACTAATACTTTGCAGAAAATTATGTTTTGTACAAGAATAGACGCGGGCTAATGTCTTCTTTGCAAAAAAAAGGCTGTTAACCCCGCATTTAACCCCGCATTTAACCCCGTAACGTTAGTTGGTGTCGGGCTTTCCAGAAAGCTCTCAGCTTCTCAGCAAGCGCTGAGAATGCAGCGCTGCGCTCGAGCTGCGTGTCGGGCTTTCCAGAAAGCTCTCAGCTTCTCAGCAAGCGCCAGGATTGGCCAATGTCAACTTCAGTCTCCAGAACGATCCAATCAAATCACCCGCACGTTCTTGCGGTCCCGCCTTACAGTAGTGTTTCAACTGACTCTATCAGAATACCATGCCAGTCGGACTTATAGTATTATTATTATTATTATATTATCATACTTGGAAACCGTTTTATAAAAGCAATATAGCACTCGAGCGGCGTGTGTTGTGGCTGCTCAGCAGTTATCCCACTCGGCCTGCCGCCTCGTGGGATAACAGCTGATCTGCGGGATATATTTGCCACAACACACTGGCTCTCATGCTATATTGCTTAATTATAAACTTGTACCATGTACATTCCAAAACGTTATCAAGTAAAACCTCACAAGTTACCCATGTAGTAAGCTTAAACTGTACTGTGAAAAGAAGCCTGGTTTGTTTCCAAGGTATTACCATGTTCTTACTGTAACATATCCTTTGGAATAGAATATCCCATTGTCACTGCTATCAACACAAACTATGTACCATGTCGATTTTGGTGGTCAAAGTTCAAGGTCACTGTGACCTCAGGAACACCATTTTCTAGTTCATTAACGTAATATCTCAGGAATGCCTTGGCAGAATTTCTTCAAATTTGCCTCCAACATCCACTTGGACTCGAGGATGTACTGATTAGATTTTGGTGGCCAAAGGTCAAAGTTCAAGGTCACTGTGATCTCACGAACGCCAATTTCTAGCTTCCCGATATCTCAGGAATGCCTTGACCGAATTTCAGCACATTTGGCACAAACGTCCACTTGTTTAATTGTTGTTATTGAGTCGATTTCTGCAATAACTGCATAACTGCGACAACTCACAGACAGAAACAACGTGAAGAACGCCAGAAAATATCACGTTGAGCTAGAAAATGGCGTTCCTGAGGTCACAGTGACCTAGAACTTTGACCTTTGACCACCAAAATCAGATCAGTACATCCTCGAGTCCAAGTGGATGTTTGAGGCAAATTCGAAGAAATTCTGTCAAGGCATTCCTGAGATGTCGCGTTAACAAGCTAGAAAATGGTGTTCCTGAGGTCACAGTGACCTTGAACTTTGACCTTTGGCCACCACCAATATCTACATGGTACATGGTACAAGTTTGTGTTGATACAGTATCAGAGACAATGGGATATTCTATTCCAAAGCATATGGTACAGTAAGAACATGGTAATTCCATGGATATAAGATATCAAAATATCTTAGCTGTTATTGATTGTGTTGCATAGTTGTTTTCTGTACTGTTGACACTGTTGATACTGTTGATATTGTAAGTCGCTTTGGACAAAAGCGTCTGCTAAATGACGTAATGTAATGTAAATGTAATGAAACAAACAAGGCTTCCTTTTACAGTACAGTTTAAGGTTACTTAATGGGTAACTTGTGAGGTTTTACTTGATAAAGTTTTGGAATGTACATGGTACAAGTTATTGTATCGTATAATTACTGGGTAAACACCAGGTAATTACCGGGTAAATACCTGGTAGTTATCAGGTTAATATCTGGTAAATACCTGGTAAATACCTGGTTATTATCAGGTAAATATCTGAGTTATTATCAACCTAACACGGTCACATTTACATGAATTGATAGGTAATAGTGGAGTTTTATAATCTATAATTTATAATTACTGGGTAAATACTAGGTAATTACCGAGTAAATACCTGGTAGTTGTCAGGAAAATATCTAGTAAATACCTGGAATTTACGGGGTAGTCGATCCTGATTGATGTTTTATTTGCGTAATGTTTTTATTTATCTATTACAAGGTAGGGTACAGTCCACATTGGTACATAATCAGACAATCATATTCTTCAATAAAACAATAATATGTAGCTTAGAATGTACAGTCTCCCCAAAAAAGAACAAACTCACGCAAGAAAAGAAAAACACACACACACACACACACACACACTCCAATATTACAACATGATGGAAAATGCTTGAAGATGTTATGCATGGGATCACACACACAGGGGGGTCTATGGGAGACCAGCCGGGCGAATCAGCCGTCGCCCCTAACCTCGTCAAGGTAGGTCAGAAAAGGGTCCCAAAGAACCAGAAACCTCTTAAGTGAGTTGATTTTCAGGAACCTGAGTCTCTCCATCCATATGACAGAAATCATGTCCGCCAACCACAGCTGAAAAGAGGGTGGGGAGGGGGACTTCCATTCCTGCAGAATGCGTAATGTTTTCAAATGAACTGGAAACTCTGCAACATTTTCAAATTCAAAAGTTGGAAAATGTCAGTTAATTTGAAATGTTGATATGCAACGTATTTTTGGTTCACAAGCATTGAATGTCACGTATTAGAAACATAAACTGCCAACATTCTATTCTGGTGACCGGCAGAGAGAGAAGCAGTCAGACAACAACAAGAAAAGTACACCAGCCCACGCTGAGCAGAATATGTTTTCCATAAGTCAGTGTTCTGCATGTTCAAGTGCGTGCCCTCCTCTGCTGTTCTTATACATTAACACCCTGCAGGAAACACATTTACAACAAGCACCGCAATCTCATAACAGCACACCCAGCAAGAATCCCCCACATGTTTTGTTCCTCCACAGTTTTGCACTTTTGCTGTGGGAGCTTCAAACTCTGCTGGGATTTATGGTGGAAACAAGAAACTGTGAGATTTCAGACCAAGAGCTGCGATCAAATCATCCTATTTGCTTTGTAATGTAGTGGTAATTACATTATGACGGGTCCCCAGGGTGGGATTGGTGTTGCAGATGCTGAAAAAACAAGACGTTAGAGGAGTGACCTAGTGCATTTCTGAATATTCAAGAATTTCCCGAAAGAAAAGGAAACAACAGAGTAACTTAAATGTGAGCTATGGGCATCATGTGGGCTCAAGCAGGTCACTGGTTCAAATCCCCAGAAGAGCTGGGGAAAAGAAAGTGAATGAGTCATGCTCAAGCAAGGCACTTGTCTGAGCCCCCGTGTTACCAGCTTGGTCGGGCGTCCATACAGGCACAATTGACTGTGTCTGCAGGTGGGAAGCCGGATTAAGGGGATGAGTCCTGGTCGCTGCACTAGCGCCTCCTCTGGTTGGTCGGGGTGCCTGATCGGGGGGGGAGGGGAACTGCGGGGAATAGCGTGATCCTCACACATGCTAAGAAGCGGCTGGCAACCACACATGTATCGGAGGAAGCATGTGCTACTCTACAACTCTGCAGAGGTGGTGTAGCAATGACCGGGACAGGACGGGGAATTGGCCAAGTACAATTTGGGATTAAAAAAAATGAGAAAAAAATACAAAAAAAGAGATCAAAAAGAAGCCAAATGAATAATATTGGAGTTTTAACCCCCACAGCCCACAGCAGAACACTGGGTTTTACTGGGCAGTGTAAATGTATGCGGAAGTATGTGACTGTGCTTAGATAAGGACTGGATAAAGGAAAGTCGCCTCCTTCTAAAGCATGATGACTGATACTCAGAGGTGATGCAGGGCACACAGCATGCTGAGAGAGGAGATAGACTCTGAACGGGAATAAATCAGCTGCACTCCAGAGCCGACGCCGCTCGTAAATCTTTAGCGACGTGAATAAAGCGCGACTAGAAATTAGATATGAGTGTTTTGATATTAGATGACCGCGCTGCACTGGACAAGACCAAAGACACTGCCCTTTTAACCACGAGGGGGAAGAAAGCTACAAATGACTAACATGACCTGAGAAAGAAAGATTTATAGAGGGAGAGAGAAGACCGATGAAAAAGACAAGAACAGCAGGGGAGAGAGAGAGATTATGAGTCAATTTCTTTTGCAGCCTCATCACAAAGAAATAAGCCGATCGTCAAGAGCCAGCCAGGCATTAATATTCAAGGAATTAGTTTTATTTGTATTTTTTTGTATAAATAAATGAACAAATAAACATACTACTACTATTACTATTACTACTACTAATAATAATAGCGGGAGGGGAGGTTTTGATTCTTTGCCCCGCTCTGCTGCGCGAGGATGCGTTTTGTGAGCATAGGCTATAAACAGCTTGAAATCACTTTGACAGCCTGCATTCGCTCTATCTGCTAGCATGAAGTACACACGCGCACACAGACACAGACACACACGCACACATAGACACACAGACACAGACACACACGCACACATAGACACAAGCACACAGACACACACACACACGCAGACAGACACACACACACACACACATACACACTCATACCACAGGGGTTTTAATTTCAACCTGTGAAATTGTAATTGCCTCTCCTGTACGAGGCAAAGGATTGTGGGAAGGCAGAGGGCAAACTCTTACTTCTGCCACTCAGACATTTGTTGTTAACCCTTTATTCACTCATTTCTTCACGTTTTATTTATTTTTTCATTGTCAACTTGTTTTGCTGCTGTTTTATGTCTGCAGCGATCCTCTTCTTTTCCTCTCTCTCTCTCTCTCTCTCTCTCTCTCCCATGTTTGGATGGGTTTGTCTCATGATGAGGTGAGCTGGCAGAGTTCACATGAAATTAGCTGGAGCTGAGAGAGAGAGAGAGAGAGAGAGAGAGAGAGAGAGAGAGAACATGGCAGGGTGAAACCCCCCAAAGACACACACAAAAAGTGCTGAAAATGTCTTGGAGCATTTCTTATTATTTTCCTCCTTTTCTTCACTCCTGACTCCTCTGGCTGAGCACTAGCCGGTCACATGACTTCTCAGCTCCTTCGTACAGAGTCATTTAAAGAGAGTGGCGCCAACGGAAGTCAAAATGCTTGATTGTCACGTGACTCACGTAGCTGTAGTGTGGGTGGTGGAATAGTTCCAGGAAGTTTGTTTGAATGCATCAAATAAAGCTGATAATATACAAATTGATTCTTTAAACATCTTAAGGCCCAATTATACTCCATTTTCATCCGTAAATAAGGGCGTCCATTTCAAACGGTGTAATCGTCACTGCCCACATACTTCCGTGCGTCTTTCACGTTGGTATCATGTTAAGCAATACATCCACCAGTGGGCAGTAGAGAGTCAAATGCATGAGTGTGTGTGTGATTTTCCTCCGTTGCATGCGTATCCGTAAGCTTTCAGATGACGGACAGAAAACGGACGAAATTAACGCAGAGTACGGACAGAAGGCTCTGTCCGTCTCCGTCTCCGTCTTTAACGTTGAGTATAATTGGGCCTTTAGCCTTTCAAAGCACATCACAAACGGGTCATTCTGCTGCAGTTCGACAGCGCTGCTTAATCCAGAACCTTACTTCCGGGAACTATTGTGAGGTAAAAAACAAAAAAAAAGTGAATGGAGATATGAATGGACACAGCGCTTATATCTGTATGGTACGCGACGCATGCTTGTTGTTTTTCTGTGTGTGTGTGTGTGTGTGTGTGTGTGTGTCAGTGGGGAGGGGGGGTCAGTAACAGTGGTTCCTGCACCTCAGTCTTATGCGTCATCATAGCTTGGTGAAAGAGATGTGATAAGGTCATGGTAGGCTACCTGCATTGATTTGTGAAAAAAACTTCTGATATCAGTTCAAATATCGCCAGAAAATAAAATCCACCAAAGCCTTCAAAAAAACAGTAAAATCCTGGTCTGCTGCTAACATCGACACTCTGAAAGCCAGCTTCGACCTAACTGATTGGGACATCTTCAGTCCAGGTGTGGAGAGTGGCGCAGACGGCCTCGAGGAGGCATATGACGCAATCACGTCATACGTCAACTTCTGTGAGGACACACACATCACCACCAAAACAGTCAAAATCCACAGCAACAACAAACCCTGGTTCACCAAAGACATTCAACTCCTACGCAACAAGAAGAGCACAGCATACAACAGTGGTAATAAAGATCAATACAACATTGCAAATTCACAACTCAGATCAGCCATCAGGAAAGCAAAATCAGCATATGGAAAACACTTAGAAAATCAGATCACACCCAACAACACCAAAACAGTCTGGAAAAAATTAAAAAACATGACCAATATTAATAAAAAATCCCCACCCATATCCAGTTCTGATCCCCAACTTCCTGACAAATTAAATACTTTTTACACCCGTTTTGAACAGTCTCCAGTGCCCCCATACTCACCCCCCAGTCCTCTCCCCCCCCCCCCCATTTGTCATCACGGAGGAGGAGGTGAGAAGGCAATTTCAAAAAATAGATAGAAGGAAAGCTGCTGGGCCCGACAATGTCAGCCCAGCTACTCTGTACCACTGTGCAGAGCAACTCGCCCCCCCATTCACCAGACTATTCAACTCCATGCTACACCACTGTACTGTTCCGGACTGTGCCAAGGTTTCTATCATCATCCCAGTACCCAAATCCAATAAAATCACCTGCCTCAACGACTACCGCCCCATCACACTCACCTCTGTTATCATAAAATCATTCGAACGCATCACCCTCTCCCACCTGAAACAACTCACCTCCCCCCTGCTGGACACTCATCAATTTGCATACCGCCCCAACAGATCAGTTGAAGATGCTGTCAACTTAGCCCTGCACAGTTCACTACAACACCTAGACTCACCCAACACCTACATCCGCACCCTTTTCATAGATTTCAGTTCCGCTTTCAACACAATAGACCCGGTCAAACTTTTCCAAAAAATGACAGACATGAACATTCCCCTCTCCCTCTGCTATCTGATTAGAAGCTTCCTGTGGCAGAGGCGTCAGAGGGTCAGGATAGGCAGCCTCCTGTCCTCCCCTCTGACCCTCAGTACTGGTGCCCCCCAGGGCTGTGTCTTTTCCCCCTGGCTCTTCTCCATCTACACCAACCTCCTTACATCCCACCACAGCTCAGTTTCATTTTTCAAATATGCAGACGACACCACCATAACTGGACTCATCACCAACAATAATGAAGATCACTACCGGAACCAAGTGGCCCAAGCGGTCACTTGGTGCCAGGACAACAACCTACAACTCAACACCTCCAAAACCAAAGAACTCATCACAGACTTCAGACGGAATCCACCCCCCAAGACACCCCTCCACATCTCCGGTCAACCCATAACCACCACAGACACATACAAATTCCTGGGCACCCACATCAGCAACACACTCAAATGGGACAATAACACCGGTCACATAATCAAAAAGGCCAATCAAAGACTTTTTCACCTCCGGCAGCTCAAAAAATTCAAGGTAAAATCCAATCTGCTCCTCCAGTTTTATACAGCCATACTAGAAAGCATCCTCACCTCATCCATAACCATCTGGTACGGCAACCTGGACGGTAACTCACGAAACAAACTCCAACGAATAATAAAAAAAGCTTCAAAAATTATAGGTACCCCACTCCCATCACTAGACACTCTCTACCATAAACGGACAATCACACGAGCACAAAAAATAGTTTCTGACCCATCTCACCCAGCCAATCACCTGTTTCAACTGTTGCCCTCTGGACGGCGCTTCAGATCACTCTCCACCAAAACAACACGTTTCAAAAACAGTTTTTTCCCCACTGCCATCAGGTTTCTAAACTCCACTCACCCCTGAAACCCCCAGCAATGTATATGTTGAATGTTCTGTATTTATGTTGTTATATGTCTGTCTATGTACTGTAATGTCTCATGCTGACACTATATTTATGTGCTAACAATTGCTGTACCGAAAGCAAATTCTGCCGACTTGTTGTGCAGTCCTTAATAAATGAATCTGAATCTGAATCTCAAAGGATGTTATAATATGAATTGTTACAGTGCCTTCCATATGATAGTAATAGTGCGTAGACATCTGCAGTTCTATGTATACACGAATAGAGGTCATTCCTTGTATTATAGCCTTCTATCTGAAACACCTAGCTATCAGTGGAAAACGTCAAAAAACACATTTCAGTGTTTCTAAAGAACAAGAAGAAGAAGAAGACGAAGAAGACGATATCTCATTTCTATTTTAGTGACCAATAGATTAGTTCCCCAATCATTTGCAGGCTCTGCTTACGCTCTGTGTGTGTGTGTGTGTGTGTGTGTGTGTGTGTGTGTGTGTGTGTGTGTGTGTGTGTGTGTGTGTGTGTGCGTGTGTGCGTGTGTGTGTGTGTGTGTGTGTGTGTGTGTGTGTGTGTGTGTGTGTGTGTGTGTCTATAATTCCATCAAGTATTCATTGGCAGCCTTACTCTGAAGTCCAAACATGACTCCATTGATTTCTCCCTTCATTATGAAGATTTTATGACAAGGTCATATCGCACTATCAGAGGGGGGTGTAATTGACTATCAGGCAATGGAGTGGTTGGATATTGCCTGTAATCACAAAGCAGGTTATGTCAAACTAGTAGAGCGGGATAAGCACAATAATTGTGCACTTTTTGAAAGAAACGTGAAATTTCACACATAGTTAGAGAATACCATAAGATTTATTTTCAGATTGGGAGGCAAGTCAGATTTGACCAAAATTCCAAGATGGCCACCATTTCCCAGCGTCTAACACCCGCACACGCACAGGTCCCAACAAGCGCTCACTTTTTCTGGCACATTGCCACCCCCACGTTATCGCCTGAATGCGTCGGAATGCATCCTCCGTTAAAACTGCATGTTTTTGAATCAAGTTTGGTTAAAGATTCGCTAAAGCTGTTTCCATATCACATTTATTTTTATCGATACACCCTACCGCACCCGCCTCCCCCCCCCCCCCCCCCCACTCTACTCGCCATCGGCAGAGAATATGGACCATTTCCAGCTAGAAAGGAAAATAATATCCTGCTCTGGCTAGCCGGACATGGTCCAGACTTCATGTTTAGAAGTGGCTATTGTCACTGACACACAACTTAACTTATTGTGTCCTCTATAAACACTGCAGAAGTAGCCCATGACATTTGCAGCTCTGAAACTAAAAGACGTATATGGGCACAGCAGAGCAGACTCAGCAGTCAGTTATCAACACAAACAGCTAAACAATCTCAGTCTCAAGCATCACACAAGTTGCACAAGGCATTGATCATTATTTGGCACGGCGGCCGGCATTTTTAGTAAGTAACTTACCATTTTGTGGCGAATTCTGGCGATGCAAATTGCCAATCAATGGGGTGATTAACGCTAACTTTTGATTCAACCGCATTGAAAGAAACACGCTTTTACCATTGTTTCTTCATGATTGTAAACGTACCTTTTGGTCCGAAAAATGAAAGGATGTTTGGCTGCCTTTTCATCTTTACTTGTTATAGTGAGGTACTGGGAGAAAAAAAACTTATTTCGATGCTGAAAAAGCCAGTAGCTAGTTAAGGTGGAATGTTTCCTTCTTCTTCAAGCCACGAGTTGATGCCGTGTGAATCATTCAGCCCAACTTAAATATAGGACGAACGACAACTTTGCCCAGTTTCACTCCTTTTATTGGCTCCACACGCACACACACACTGACACACACAAAACACCCCTTGGAGAAGTATGGGAACGCCGTTCCCCCGCGTTCCACGGGCACTACACCTATGAGCACGAGGGATATCCATCCAATAGGAGCCAAAAAGGCTCCGCATATCTCGAATAATCTAAAGTTCCAACATTCCAACATTCCAACAAAGAACATTCTTGTTTAATTGTTGTTATTGGGTCTGTTTCTGCAATGACTGCACTTACGGCTGTGTAAACTCTACCAACATTGACGCTACTGCTCATTGCTTTGGGAGACGCAGAGCTATGGGAGCAGCCATTACTGTTTGACCAGCGGCATCCCTGATTGGCCTGTTCGGATGTCAACTACAAGGCAGGTCCTTGATTGACCCGTGGACTTTGTAGGTTCTGAAAGGGCCCGCCCGCCAGATGGAACCGCAAAACAAAACAGAATGTGACTGTGAGTTTATGTGATCAGGATGGTTTACCAGGCTGCCAGTTAGGAGTCTACAGGGACTAGAACTCTGTTATGCAAACAATACACAACCTAGACAAATGGAATGCCAAGACACACATCAAACCCAGGATATTTAGAACCAAACATAATTATGTCCCCAATAACGTCTTCAGAAGTGCTGCCATGTCTCTGTGTGCTTATTAAAGAGTGTTCAAGAACAATGTTGTTGCAGAGCTAAAATATTGACTTTGGTCCTCTGTCCCCCTGGTGAATACAAACACCCTTAGCCACTCAAAGTCAAAGGTATATAAGCCCCACAAACAATGAGCAGACATGCATGCACACACACACACACACACACACACACACACACACACACACACATCAACACAGACTCACACACACCAAAACGGCACTGGCAAGCCACCAAGCCACTCAACAGAGCCAATCTCTTCCTCACATGGTAGCTTGTGAATTCCCAGTTTGGGCACTGTGTGTGTGTGTGTGTGTGTGTGTGTGTGTGTGTGTGTGTGTGTGTGTGTGTGTGTGTGTGTGTGTGTGTGTGTGTGTGTGTGTGTGTGTGTATGTGTGTGTGTGTATGTGTGTGTTTAACACACAAACACACACCACATATGGTTAGGAACGGATATGCTTGCCAAGTCATTTTCCCATCGGTCCCTGAAGGCATTCAAGTGCTTAGCATACACTGAGCAGACCTCAGCCTATAGAAATACACTGAGCAGACCTCACCCTATAGAAATGGCGGGAGGGGGGGGGGGGGGGGGGTGAGAGAGAAGGAAGAGCAGTGGAGAAAGAAGGAGATGTAGAGAAAGCGAGAAAGCGTGCGGGAAACCAAGAGACTTTTAACTCCGCTCTAAATCTTCCATTCCTTCCCGGCAAGCATTTGACGGACGTCCAGGGTTTGCCCAATTTGAGCCCAAACGAGCAGGTTTGAACTGATAACAGACACATATTCATATGGGATACATATGAGAACCATATGCTATGCTTTTGCTATAGCCATTGGAAGAGATGCAGGGGATGTAAAAGCCCTCTCCTACCGCCGCGGTTTCAATTCCCGGCAGCGGTACTTCCGGTTTGGTCAGACGTTCCTACAGACACAATTTGCAGTGTCTGTGTGGGTGGGAAGCCAGGTGGGGTATGAGTCCTGGTCGCTGCACTAGCGCCTCCTCTGGTTGGTCAGGGCGTCTGTTTAGGAGGGAGGGGAACTAGGGGGAGGTTTGATATGCAGGGGATGACAGTGCAGTTTGACTAGCAATGCCAAGAACTTAGCTGAACATAAAGGGATACATTGGATTTGGACTGGAATGGAAGGATTGATATTGTTGGACATTGCTATGAATTAATAATGGATGTTAATGGATCGTAACTGGATGAACTGCTTGTATCATTAACTGAAGACGTTTGTGCACGTTTATGAAGTGGGATGTGCTTTAAAGTTGTGACATTTCATTGTACGGAGAAGGCGTTTGATGTCGCAATCACTATGTGTTCACTATTAACGTTACGTGCTGGATCTCTCCGTTTGGATTGAACGTTGCCACTGAAATGATCAATGTTTCAAATTAACCTTAACACATTGAGTGCCAAGGACGTCTCTGGACGTCCTAAAAAAATGTAACGAGGAGTGCCAAGGACGTCTGTGGACGTCCTAAAATCATAATTCATATTATTCCATAATTCTGCTGTTTAAGGTCGTACCTAGCCAGTGAGCATGAATCCCTTCAAGGGATCACACGGCGCCACCTTAAACATCGTCACGGGAGCTGCGCCACCCACCTCAGATCCTTTACTTTTTGCAGGAGACAGCAGGGAAAGACGTGATCAAAGTGGAAACCGATGCATGCTTCAGCCAGAGCCGTATAGATTGCTCTGTCTGCAGCGGAGCGGACAGTTGGCTCGGCTGCATCCGTGCCCACAACTGAGCTCTTCTGCTTGTATCTATCTTCTATCTATCTGTTTCTCCACACAATTCCCTGCCAGAAAGCCAGCACCCGAAGCCGAACGGCCAAGCCCTTTTCGTTCAGTCGCGTTTGGCACTTCCTTGTTGCGCTAGGATCCGTCCGGGGCAAAAACGGAGTCAGACTCTGTGCGTGTGGGGAGGAGCCCGCAGCTCGGGGGGGGGGGAGAGGGGGGTGGGGGGAGCAGGCTGCACAGAAACCACACCACGCCACCACATCAGAAAACACCAGCCAGAGTCAGTGAATGTGCTCGAAATTAGAGTGCAAAAAGTATTCATAAAAGTCACTATATCTTGAAAAGTAAAAAAAAACGGCAGAAAACCCTTGAAAGTGCACTTCTTACAGAGGCTGTCATTTCATAATGGAACTGTCTAGAAACAAAATTTCTTCTTTGGAAGAAGCAGGAGTGTTCAATGTTTCATTAGAGTCCAGCCCTCTCAATATAGCCCTAATAGAAAAAATTCTATAGCTGTTTTCAACTGAATGGAAGTGAATCTGGCACAGGCTCCAGACAATTTTACTGAAGCGCTGTGGCACTCAATGTGTTAATGATATCGCAGCTGTCGCTCTGTGATGACGCCATTAATGAGTTATATTTAAATTGATATTTGAAGATGTCTAGTAAAAATGATAAAGTCACTGGCGTTGAAGTTGGTCAAACTGAAGATTCCGGGGAGAAAAGCTCCTGTGGAAAATGTGCCGAGTTCAGACGTGAATGTTGAAGATGTGTCTGCAAAAGATGGGCAAAAGAGACTACCCAAACTAACTGAAAAGGGTTTGCAAGCAAAAATTGAGCAGCTGAAGAAGGCAAGAAGTACAAAGTTTAAGAAACTAACAGCTAAAAGGAATCAAATAGAATCTCTTGTGGTGGAATATGACAATCTGGAACTTATCCAGCAGTTGTATACGTTTTATAATGAACTCATTGATGAATTTGCACAATCTCAGCTCGCAATTTATGATGTACTTTCAGAAGAAATCAGAGACATTGAACACAATCAGTGGTATTTACCAAAGATTACTCAGTCCAAAGAATTTCAAAATGTTACCAGGAAATGGTTACAGGATTCGAGGAGCAACAACCAGACAAAACAGACCACCACAAAGTCAGTAAATTAAGGAAACTATCTTCTACAGCTTCATCTGCTAGCTAGACAAAAGGCTGAAGCAGATAGGGCCGCTCTCTTTGCCCAAGCTGATGGTCTTGCCATGATGTGGCACAACGATGCTGATGCTGGCTTACTTCTACACCCTGACTGCCCAATTTGGGGCCTGGGGCCAAACTTGGCTTCATCTTACTGAATTTGGATGCCTCAGTAATAAACATTGAGGCATCAGAAGAACTTGTAAATGCAGTTGTTAAAGATATAGTCTACAATATTTCTTTATTCCCGACCCACAGCAACCAATGTATATAGTCACTGTTTAATTTGACCAGCTGTTCATATTTATTGTGTTTGTGATTTGTTATTATGACTGGTGCTAACATGATGAATATGATGAAACAGAAAAGTTAAAGTAAAGTGTTTTTATTCCAAAGATAAATCACACAAAAAAGTAATGAACAAAGCTATTAAAAAAATTGTTTAAAAAAATATATAAAATGATATAAAGGTAAAAATGATCAAAAGCCGTTATAAAAAGGTAAAAAATTATATAATAAAATAAGTCTGTAGTCTGTAGTGCAAAATGGCAATAAACTCTTGTGGCTGTTGTCAGTCCAGCTGAGGAAGGAGGAGGAAGCAGGTGGCTCTGCCATCTGCATGGCGCCGGTATTGTGACAGAGGGAAATACTGCCTTTGGGGGTATGAGCGTGGTACTGCCGGGCAGGAGATGAACCTGGGTTCTGCTGGCCTGGCACTGGCTGGCGTGAAACCAGCTCCCGCAGGATTGAGTTCTGTTCCTGCATCTCATGCTGAATGTCCTGGAACATTTCTCTGAATGTGTTTACGTCCTCTGCACGCTGCTGGAAGCTGCAAGCTCTGCCCTCCACTGCTCTTCACGGGACGCTTGATGTTGCTCCTTGAGGCGGAGCTCTCTCTCCTGCTCCTCACGCTCCATTCCGGCCCACAGCTCCTTCATCTCTTTCGCCATCACCTGCCCTTTTGTGACTCTGTGGTTTTTTGGGGGTGGCTGGCTGCATCGTAGAACAGAGAAAAATAACACAACCTCTTATGACACAGGCAGGCAAACAAACAATAGGACAACAAAACAATAGGGGGGCATGTTAGGATTTCCCCTGCATTATAAAGCTTGGTTTAGCTCATTTTGTCTAAGGTTTTTGGGGTGTTTATTATCTATTGCTATCTGCTCTGGCTGTTTGTAAACTGGTCTGGTACCCAGTCAAGCCCTCCACAAGGTAACACCCACCATGAATCGCTATCACTACAATAACAACAATATCAACAACAATAACACGTTCGTGCTGCACGTCGGACGGCGCATCTACAGCGAGTTGAGGCTCATCTGGCTCCTCCATGTTGCTGACTAGAGCAACCGGGTTTGCAGAGTGGCTTGTTTGACACAAGTGGAATTATGGCCAATCTAAGCGACCTCGACCACTCCTCCCATTGTGGTCGTTAAGTTGATGATATTTCTTCCTCACGCTTTTTAATTTGCTCGTGACCTGAGTCTTGTCACGAGCAAACCCGCGCTGTTGCAATTGTTTCGACAGCCTCTCTCTAATAACGGGCACTGTCCCGGTTATATGTTGGTTGATCTCATCTTCGGCCCTGAGAGTCAGGAGCAGCCGGACTTCGCTGTCACCCCAATTTTCAGACATGTTCTTGATCTTTTTCGCGAGTTGTTATTTAGCTAAAGACTGATGCTGCTTGCACACAGTCCTGCTTGTTATAAATCAGTGGGTCGCATGTGTTGTTTACGACGCGCGCAACACGCGTCATCAGGATGTCACACCCATTCGCACCTCTTGTTCCGTGTTGACGCTCCTACCTTTCAGGTGGAGGCGGGATGGAACCCGATCCGGCACTATGACTACCTCCACTGGCGGAACGAGAGGCGTAACACAATTATTCAACACCCCGCTGTCACCACTTTCACATCGGAGACGCGGATCACATATTCCGTATCATTTACCACTTTCAAGGCCGGTGTGAAAGCGGTTTGTGTAATATGTAGACGCTTACATGCGAATGTTGGTGAACAGAACATCGCTGATATGCCAAAAGAAAGAGTCACACCTGATTTTCCACCATTCACACAAGTTGGAGCAAACTTTTTTGGACCCATCGAAGTTAGACGTGGAAGAGGCACAGTGAAACGTTATGGAGTAATTTTCACTTGCTTGACCAGTCGTGCTGTGCACTTGGAAGTGGCCCATTCGCTTGAGACGGATTCATGCATTAATGCAATAAGACGTTTCATCTGTAGGCAAGGTCAAGTGACGGAGATAAGATCGGATAATGGGACCAATTTCATTTCCTCAGAAAGAGAATTGAAGGAAGCCGTACAAGCTTGGAACAAAGACAAAATTGAACAAGCCTTGCAGCAAAAAGGTGTGAAATAGGCCTTTAATCCTCCCGCTGCTGCACATCATGGAGGAGTTTGGGAGAGATTAATTCGCATGCTGAAAAGGATTCTGCGATCTGTTACAAAACAACAAACATTGGATGATGAGAGTCTCCTCACTGTCATGTGTGAGGTGGAAGCAGTCCTTAACAGCCGCCCATTGACAACAGCGTCAGCTGATCCTAATGACTTAGAGCCACTGGGCCCTATCTTTCGACAGGCGCTATCCCCTAATAGCGCTTGCGCACCTGTTTGCAGGGGAAGATAGCAGTCCGCCTTGCACCGTCCGCCAGGTGTTATGCCGAGTTTTGCACCCCAGCGCCGGCAGCATCCCCACCTCACGGGAGCATATTGTAATGATTTATACAGAAATGTAACTGTTTAAAAGTGATATAATTTTCTGGTAGACATGACCTCCTTGATTTCTAAGTTAAAACAGCCCCGAAATATCTTGGGGATGCAATTCTCGGCGGGCATGCGGAAACGTTCACGGCACCTGTCGCAGATGCAAATTAGAGCCGTGCCAAAATCATCTGCGCCCCCAAA
The DNA here is from genome assembly GCF_964638095.1 of Poromitra crassiceps. Classification (NCBI taxonomy): domain Eukaryota; kingdom Metazoa; phylum Chordata; class Actinopteri; order Beryciformes; family Melamphaidae; genus Poromitra; species Poromitra crassiceps. Next base: position 59,057,661 of record NC_139623.1, read on the forward strand.
TGCCTGCGCAAACGGGATTTGGGCAGTCTTAACTACCAGAATTATTCACAGGCGTGGCCAGGCAATGCTGGGCATTACGTCAATCAAAACCAATCAGATTCCCGTCTCGCAATGGCTGTTTGCGCGAGGCATGCAATATGCTGTAATTTTCTCCATGCATAATAGAGTGTACTCACTCGTGCGAGGACAGAGAGAGTTTATTGACAGATCGTCTGTGGTGCCAACGACCCTCCGGATTATGAAGGTAAATAGCCTATGTCCATTGTCCAACAAGTTTTCTCAATTAATTTCCCTCTTTGCGATGTGATAAAAATTTCTCAGTGAGTTATAGTTGATTGCCTCACTCAATTATCTGCTAATACCCAATTTTAGCAGCATAATTTGATGTCTAGGCTGTGCGTAATGACATCTCCAAAAGGAATTCTACTTTGCACGGAGATTACGGGTGCGCTCCCAGTGCACCGAGGTATTTGCGCTTAAGAGGTCCTTTTCAAAGCTCTTAGCGCAAAGTAATTGCGCGCTGATGATGATAGGGTAATGCCATCTATCCCACATTTTAGCACTGAAATGCCTGCTTTAGCATGTGGCAGCCAATGCCCATGCAGTACAATTATCACAGGCATGCGCTTGTGTCCGCCCCCAATTTGCATTGCACACGACGTTAAACGAGCGCAAACGCTAAATTAGCGCTTTTGGGAACATACGGCCCACTGACCCCAAACCACCTGCTGTTGCTCAAAGTTCAGCCCATGCTTCCACCAGGTATCTTCAAGCAAGAGAATGTATATGCCAGACGACGTTGGCGCCAAATACAGTACATAGCAGATCTGTTCTGGTCTCGTTGGGTGAAAGAATATCTTCCCTTCATGCAAGAGCGCCAAAAATGGAACAGAGTCTGAAGAAACTTTGTACAAGGAGACATTGTGTTGATAGCCGATGCTAATGCTCCACGAGGCTCATGGATAATGGCTAAAGTCATTAATACCAATCCTGACAGAAGAGGAATAGTGAGGAGTGTAAAGCTTCAGACCAGGACCAATGTTCTAGAGAGGCCAGTCAATAAGATCTGCCTCCTGGTTCCGGCCAGCAACTGAAGTCTTACATAGATATCCTCACATCAAGATTTGACATTTTATAGACATTTTCTGTTGGCTCCAGTTTATTGTTATTAGCACTTCGCCCTTAACAATAGGGGCGGTATTGTAGGAGCCATTTGGCTTTGTTTTGTAAAAGAACTACAAAGCGCCTACCGTAGTTAGGGGCGCGTGATGACGCAATCACAGTGTGTCATCACGCACGGCTGGTTTGAGACGCCAGACAGATCATGTTTTTCAACCGCAAGTACCGCAAGTAACTCGCAAGTAAACCGCACGCAAACGCTCACACAGTCAAACGCTTTAGTATTTTGTTTTGAACTAAAGTCGCTTTTCGTTGAAGGTTTTTTGAAATCTACATCATTTTTTTATATGCATGCATTGAGCCTTATTTTTGATAATTTAATAGCATGCACTTCCACACTCATACACCTTGCTAAGACGCGAACCTTCAATCAAGCCATCTCATCAAGTAAGTGAACAGTGGTTTAGCGTGTTGGAAACAAGTCCGTCTAAACGTCTCCCAGTTTGAAAGTCATAACCGTACTTATAGATAGTCAGTGTATTAGAAAATCAAAAAACACGCTCAACTCGGAAATAATAATAGTATTAACTGGGTGCTGGATCCCAAAAGTTCATTTGATAAATAAGGATAAGGACAGCACTCCAAGTTAAAATAATATTTATTGCCACACGGACGTTTCGGGGCAGCCGCCCTTCTTCAGCGTGTGAAGGCAAAAAAACACACAGGTGATTCACCTTCACCCTAATTAAGGAGTCCAGAGTCAGCAGGGGGAGTCAACAATGTAGATATACAGAACCCACACACCTGAGAATGCTTTGTGAACATCAAAGTTAATGGATATACTTCAGAAAAAATATATATACTTTACAAAAAGATAAGGAAATTAGTATGTTTTACAAAAAACGATAAGGAAATTAGTATGTTTTACAAAAAACAAGTAAATGAAATCTCCTCATTCAATCCATTAGGAATGAGGGTGTGGAGGGAATGGATCCAATAAGTTTCTCTCTGAAGGAGGATTTTGTCTCTATTGCCCCCTCTCCGTGGCATATTAACTGTTTCTATGCCCATGTAGTGCAAGTCGCTCAAACTGTGTTTTAAGCTGTTAAAATGTCTAGCAACTGATGACTTCTCATCATGGTTGCGTATAGAACATTTATGTTCACAGATTCTTGTTTTTAACTCACGTTTTGTTTTACCAACATAGTATAGATTACATGGACATTTTAGCAAATACACCACATATCTCGTGTTACATGTAATCCTGCCTCTCACCTTAATGTCAGCACCAGACTTAGGATGAGTGAAATGATTTCCCTTGAGCATGGCATAACAATGTACACAATTATGACAAGGAAAATTACCACTAGACAAGTTAGAAAGAGAAAGAAAATGACTTTTACTTTTTGGCAGATCTGACTTAACTAAAAAATCCCGTAAATTGGAAGACCTCTTATAGAAAAATCTAGGTGGAGTTTGAAAAGCATTGGTGATATGAAAGTCACTTTCCAATATGTGCCAATATCTACTCACTACGTCTTTGACTGACTTAGATATAGGACTATAGGTATTGTTATGGAATCAGGATACTAACGTGCGTAGCCATTTAAGAGAATGGGAGGTGCTAGTGATTCTACGTAGCGAGTGCGTGGTGGAGCAAGAGAGAGAGAGCGAGTGGGTGTGTGCGTGGGGAGACCGCGCTCAGCAAGACAAGGAAGAGGCTGCGTGTGAATGAATGAGCGGACAAGTCTAACGTTAATAGCAAAGTTAGCACGTAACATAGAATAATAATAACAACTGTACTGTACGGAAGAAGTGGTCGGTAATAAATGCAACATCATCTCAAGGCTGAAGGTGTGTCCCGGTGTGCTGTTGTGTCTCCCGCTGCTGTGTATTGTGGGTGGTTGGTCCCGAAGCTAAAAGTAAACTACTACTTCGGCCCTGGAGGAGAACAAACCTCCCCTGTGCTTCTCGACCACGGTCTGGGAGCAGAAGCAGGAAAGATCTTCCAACACTGGCGACCGCGGCACGACGTTCTAACGTCCAACAAGCAGCAGTGGTGAGCACAAAAACAGTGAAATAAACCGGGACAATTACCAAGCCCACCTGGCTAAAAGCTAGCTACCAGGGGTGCTAACTGCTAATTGCTAACTGCTAAGAAGACCACGTGCGATGGTACGCATACTACGCAACGGAAAATGGCCGTCGCTGAACGGGGGGAAGGAGCTTATACTGGGTCCCCTTATAGTGGCGTTCAGCTCGATGCTGGCGGGCATGGAAGCCCGTGTGTTGAAGGAGGTCGGACGGCTGTTGGAAGCCACGCCTGCCTGGGCAGAGGAGCTGATGCGGGCGCTACGAGATGTCACGCAGCGTGTGGACTTGCTGAGCGCGGTGGTGGCGCAGCGTGGTGCACGGCCGGAGGAGCCGCAAGAGAGACTGTGCTGGACATGCAAGGAGCCGGGGCACCGAGCGAGGTGGTGTCGCAGCGGTCCCGGGGAACAGACCAGGTACGCGGGACAACGACCTGGACAGCAGGGAGCCTGCTGGGCATGCGGCGCGATTGGACACCTGGCTAGAGAGTGTCAAAAGGCTGTCGGAGATCGGAGGACAGCGGGAGAAGAGAGACGTGCAGGCGGCGGGCAGGTGAGACTCTGCTGGACTTGCCGTTCGCCGGAGCACTTAGCCAGAGACTGCACTGAGAGTGTGAGTGGACGGAGAGAAGAGAACGTTTTTTCGGTCAGGAGAACGGTGCTCCAGGGGAACCGCCAGAAGGAAGAGAGAGACATCCCCTGCAACGCTGTGACGGCCGGGGGAGCGACGCTCGTGTCTCCGGGGGAGCGAGAGGGGTTGCCGCCGGAGGAGCCGGCCCAGCCTAGCTGCTGCACACCCCCCACGGTTGCTGCGGAGGTGGAGGTCGCTGTCGTTGGTGTTCCCCCTGCTGTCCTGAACACGCCGCCCCCTGGGGGAGGGGGACAGGAGGACGAGCGAGAGGGGTTGCCGCCGGAGGAGCCGGCCCAGCCTAGCTGCTGCACACCCCCCACGGTTGCTGCGGAGGTGGAGGTCGCTGTCGTTGGTGTTCCCCCTGCTGTCCTGAACACGCCGCCCCCTGGGGGAGGGGGACAGGAGGACGAGCGAGGGCGACATGGCGAGGGCGACATGGCCATTTGGTCGGTCGAAGCGGAGGAGTGGAAACGCAGGCAGGCGGAGGACGCGGATATCGGTCCGGTGTACACGTGGGTGGTGGCCGGACGCCGGCCCCCTGTGGAGGAGATTCACACGTTTTCCGGTGCCACGAGGGGACTGTGGGATATGTTTGCGAAGCTGCGTCTGAGTGAGGATGGAGTTTTGGAGAGGGGGGAGAAAAGAGGGTTCCAGACGGTTGTACCCAGCTCCCTCCGAGGGCTGGTACTGCGGTGGGCGCACAAGGGCCCCGGCTGTCTCGGGCATCGCGGGCCTGAGGAGACGCTCCGCCGTGTTCGTGGGGGACACTACTGGGGCAAACACAAGGAGGATGTGCGGAACTACTGCAGTGCGTGTGAGGACTGTGGGACACAGGGGGGGAGTCGAGGAGAGTCACCTGGCGGAGGAGTGACCCCACTTGGGGAGTCGAGGGCCCCCAGATCCGGTCCCCCCGGATCCGGTCTCTTAAGCCACGAAGAGACACTCCGCCATCTTCATGCAGTTGGCTTCTGGAAAAATCTTCCGGTTATAATGAAAGGAGGAGAGGAGATGAAGGACTAACCCCACTGGGGGTTGGAAGGGAGTCTGAGGATAGTGGGGGTGGTGTCGCGGCGCGACATCAGCGGGGCCCTCGTTCCCAAAGGCCGAACCGCCGGCGAAGATCACCCACCAGGCATGGTGAGTGGGTGGATCACTGAGTTGAACAGTTTGATGGACAGTTGCTGAGTTCAAAGGATAACTCATCCTGACAAGGTGCAAGCCGAGCGCTGCCTTGGTCAGAGGAAGAAGAAATGTTTTGCTGCTGTCCAAATGTTATGTTCTCAAAGAAAAGGAAAAAAAAAAAGCCTTGAGTAGTGGTTTGCATACCACCTGTGATGTGATCAGAAGCTGTGCTATAATTCCCTGGGAGGGTAATGTTTTTGAGTTAAAAGAAGTTTAAGTTTGGATTTTCACGCTCGCTAATTTGCTCAAGATAAGCCATAGCCTGTATTATGGGTGTTATGAATGCCTTTGTGATGGTTTATGTCCACTATGATATATGCTCACTCTAGAAAGCTTGTTGCTGCTACTTAATTAGATAGCACTGAAAACCTGTACCTTTACTATTGCCCACTGTCTTACACCTAGAGTGAATGCAATAAGGATTGCTTAAAGGCATGTTAAAAAAAGAAAAGAAAAAAGAAAACATGTTGTATCTACTGTGCTGGAGTGCAATTGTTGTGCTGAAAATTGCCATCCAGAGTGGGGGTAGTGTTATGGAATCAGGATACTAACGTGCGTAGCCATTTAAGAGAATGGGAGGTGCTAGTGATTCTACGTAGCGAGTGCGTGGTGGAGCAAGAGAGAGAGAGCGAGTGGGTGTGTGCGTGGGGAGACCGCGCTCAGCAAGACAAGGAAGAGGCTGCGTGTGAATGAATGAGCGGACAAGTCTAACGTTAATAGCAAAGTTAGCACGTAACATAGAATAATAATAACAACTGTACTGTACGGAAGAAGTGGTCGGTAATAAATGCAACATCATCTCAAGGCTGAAGGTGTGTCCCGGTGTGCTGTTGTGTCTCCCGCTGCTGTGTATTGTGGGTGGTTGGTCCCGAAGCTAAAAGTAAACTACTACTTCGGCCCTGGAGGAGAACAAACCTCCCCTGTGCTTCTCGACCACGGTCTGGGAGCAGAAGCAGGAAAGATCTTCCAACAGTATACACAAATGCTAAACTCTGAGAAGAGGTGTCTCTGGACCTGGGTTGAAGTAAATCAGACCGCCGAACTTGGCGTACTTTATTCAGATGATTCTCCAGTAATGAATCCTCATACCCTCTCTCTTTAAAACAAACACAAAGATTTTTAGCATGTAACTCAAAAGAATCATCAGAATCACAAATGCGTTTAATCCTCAGTAATTGACTATAAGGTAAACTTCTTTTGAGGGCTGGGGAATGGAAACTCTTGAATTGTAAAAAAGTATTTCGATCGGTTTCCTTTTTATACACTTCGGTATGTAAACCCGATTCAAGTTTTTGCACCAAAACATCCAGAAAAGAAATTTGTTTCAAATCATAACACAATGTAAATTTAATGGATTCCATTCTTGAATTCATAAGAGCATGAAATTCATTCAATTCTTCTACATTACCGCTCCAAATAAAAAATAGATCGTCTATATATCTTCGATAACTTTTAATAAACTTAAAATAAGGATTGTTGTTATAAACAAAATCCAACTCAAATTTGCCCATAAATAAATTGGCATAATTCGGAGCCACCGGTGAGCCCATGGCTGAGCCCCGATGTTGAAGGTAATACTTATCCTGAAACTTAAAATAATTTTTTGTCAATACTTCATTGGTTAAAGAAAACAAAAACTCTGTGGAAGGATGCAGATCAATTCTTTGATTTAAAAAATAATTCAATGCTTCTAAACCATCTTTATGAGGAATGCTAGGATACAAACTGGAGACATCCATCGTACATAAAAAATCATTAGAGTCTACACAACAGTCCTTCAACTTGTTCAAAAAGTCTGTAGTGTCTTTGAGATATGACGGGAATCATATCAGGAAACGGTTCTCTCACAGAGCCACTTTCCCAATTTGTTGACTCCCACATTAAAGACTTGGTTTATGCACTGCCGTCATATCTCAAAGACACTACAGACTTTTTGAACAAGTTGAAGGACTGTTGTGTAGACTCTAATGATTTTTTATGTACGATGGATGTCTCCAGTTTGTATCCTAGCATTCCTCATAAAGATGGTTTAGAAGCATTGAATTATTTTTTAAATCAAAGACTTGATCTGCATCCTTCCACAGAGTTTTTGTTTTCTTTAACCAATGAAGTATTGACAAAAAATTATTTTAAGTTTCAGGATAAGTATTACCTTCAACATCGGGGCTCAGCCATGGGCTCACCGGTGGCTCCGAATTATGCCAATTTATTTATGGGCAAATTTGAGTTGGATTTTGTTTATAACAACAATCCTTATTTTAAGTTTATTAAAAGTTATCGAAGATATATAGACGATCTATTTTTTATTTGGAGCGGTAATGTAGAAGAATTTAATGAATTTCATGCTCTTATGAATTCAAGAATGGAATCCATTAAATTTACATTGTGTTATGATTTGAAACAAATTTCTTTTCTGGATGTTTTGGTGCAAAAACTTGAATCGGGTTTACATACCGAAGTGTATAAAAAGGAAACCGATCGAAATACTTTTTTACAATTCAAGAGTTTCCATTCCCCAGCCCTCAAAAGAAGTTTACCTTATAGTCAATTACTGAGGATTAAACGCATTTGTGATTCTGATGATTCTTTTGAGTTACATGCTAAAAATCTTTGTGTTTGTTTTAAAGAGAGAGGGTATATGAGGATTCATTACTGGAGAATCATCTGAATAAAGTACGCCAAGTTCGGCGGTCTGATTTACTTCAACCCAGGTCCAGAGACACCTCTTCTCAGAGTTTAGCATTTGTGTCTACCTATAGTCCTATATCTAAGTCAGTCAAAGACGTAGTGAGTAGATATTGGCACATATTGGAAAGTGACTTTCATATCACCAATGCTTTTCAAACTCCACCTAGATTTTTCTATAAGAGGTCTTCCAATTTACGGGATTTTTTAGTTAAGTCAGATCTGCCAAAAAGTAAAAGTCATTTTCTTTCTCTTTCTAACTTGTCTAGTGGTAATTTTCCTTGTCATAATTGTGTACATTGTTATGCCATGCTCAAGGGAAATCATTTCACTCATCCTAAGTCTGGTGCTGACATTAAGGTGAGAGGCAGGATTACATGTAACACGAGATATGTGGTGTTTGCTAAAATGTCCATGTAATCTATACTATGTTGGTAAAACAAAACGTGAGTTAAAAACAAGAATATGTGAACATAAATGTTCTATACGCAACCATGATGAGAAGTCATCAGTTGCTAGACATTTTAACAGCTTAAAACACAGTTTGAGCGACTTGCACTACATGGGCATAGAAACAGTTAATATGCCACGGAGAGGGGGCAATAGAGACAAAATCCTCCTTCAGAGAGAAACTTATTGGATCCATTCCCTCCACACCCTCATTCCTAATGGATTGAATGAGGAGATTTCATTTACTTGTTTTTTGTAAAACATACTAATTTCCTTATCGTTTTTTGTAAAACATACTAATTTCCTTATCTTTTTGTAAAGTATATATATTTTTTCTGAAGTATATCCATTAACTTTGATGTTCACAAAGCATTCTCAGGTGTGTGGGTTCTGTATATCTACATTGTTGACTCCCCCTGCTGACTCTGGACTCCTTAATTAGGGTGAAGGTGAATCACCTGTGTGTTTTTTTGCCTTCACACGCTGAAGAAGGGCGGCTGCCCCGAAACGTCCGTGTGGCAATAAATATTCTTTTAACTTGGAGTGCTGTCCTTATCCTTATTTATTAGTCAGTGTATTACCCACAGTGCGGTGGGTATGAGGTACTTATGGATAGTCAGTGTATTACCCACAGTGTGGTGGCTATGAGGTACTTATGGATAGTCAGTGTATTACCCACAGTGTGGTGGGTATGAGGTACTTATGGATAGTCAGTGTATTACCCACAGTGTGGTGGCTATGAGGTACTTATGGATAGTCAGTGTATTACCCACAGTGTGGTGGCTATGAGGTACTTATGGATAGTCAGTGTATTACCCACAGTGTGGTGGCTATGAGGTACTTATGGATAGTCAGTGTATTAGCGACAGTGTGGTGGCTATGAGGTACTTATGGATAGTCAGTGTATTACCCACAGTGTGGTGGGTATGAGGTACCTATGGATAGTCAGTGTATTACCCACAGTGTGGTGGGTATAGGTACCTATGGATAGTCAGTGTATTACCCACAGTGTGATGAGGTACTTATGGATAGTCAGTGTATTACCCACAGTGTGGTGGCTATGAGGTACTTATGGATAGTCAGTGTATTACCCACAGTGTGGTGGCTATGAGGTACTTATGGATAGTCAGTGTATTACCCACAGTGTGGTGGCTATGAGGTACTTATGGATAGTCAGTCTATTACCCACAGTGTGGTGGCTATGAGGTACTTATGGATAGTCAGTGTATTACCCACAGTGTGGTGGGTATGAGGTACTTTTGGATAGTCAGTGTATTACCCACAGTGTGGTGGGCAGTTTGGAGAAGCAGAGTAGTCAGCACGAAATATAAGCAATGTACTGATGTGGAGGGGGCCAGCAGCAAAAAGAAGGCCCAGCTAAATAAAAATTAAAAAATCAAATTTGGGAGGGGAACTAGGGGGAAGTTTGAAAAATTATTAAAAAAAAGAGTATATGTAGGGGATGACAGTGCAGTTTGACAGTAACAGTTTGATGCAAGCTATGTTTGGTGTCCTTATAAAGTAAAATATATAGAAACAATTTAAACTAAACTAATTCCAGGGCTGAAAGAGAAGTCATATGAAGAGAGGTTAAGACATTTACAGGTATCAACTCTAGTATACATGGAGACATAGAGGAGACATGATCGAGGTCTATACACTTGCTCAAATAATATGTGATTTCACAGCCGAGCCTATCAGCCATTCTTGGAATATAAATTGTCGCTCTGAAAAGAGGAAAAAAAAATTCACAGTTCGTGCTGTAAGATCATGGAACGAACTTCCAGAGGATGTAGTGTAGGCCCCTTTAGTTAACGCATTTAAAAATAGATTAGACAAATTATACTGGTTAACAAAGGATTTTTGTACAACTATAGGGCCGACTGGTGACTATTCGACCAGTTGATTGTGTGCACTTGGTAAAGCATTTTGTGATTTTGAGTACATTTGTGAGTTTTTATTTTGTCAATGTACATGTGTGATTTCAGGGTGGGGGGATGTGGGTTGTGTGGGATTGGTGTGACTGAGTGTGATTTATCAAGAGACTTGTGATTTTAAACAACTATGTAATTCTGTGTTGTGAGTCTGGTGTAGAGGATGTGCTATCCTGTACCAGAATGTTTCATTAAAATTCATTGATTAAAATATACAAATCAATATTAGTTGCTACTTGCTACGCATGCCAAGCGCTGTATCACAGGTCAAAAAGTGCTGTTGTGGAGTAACAGTGCACAGCAGGCGTAGGAATATGCAAGTTCTACGGCTGAGAAGTTCCAAAGGAAAGGGTTCTTTTTATGGCAAGGTAAAGCAATAAAATACACTTAAAGCCCCCCATCAGTCCGTTTTTTTGCTCCCCTGTTTAATAATGGTTGGTGTTAACGGTCTATTTCAAACGTTCTAACGTTCTATGAGCGCCTGCTGCTATACACCAAGGAGATACGCCCGGAAAACAGTACAAGTTACCCCAGAAACAGTATTGCTCCGTATCTTAGCTGCAAGCTATAGCTGCATTATTTCTGAGATCTCAACAACCAGACAATGGATTTCAAAGTTGATTTATTGGAAAGAGCAGTGATGGGCAAGCTACTTGGAAAATGTAGTAAGCTAAGCTATCAGTTACTCTCAATTAAATATAGTTATCTACATTGAAGCTATCCCCAGAGAAATGTAGCAAGCTAAGCTACGAGCAACATGGCAAAAGCAGCTTGCTACATCAAAGCTACTATTTTCTCACATTGAATTAACTTCATGTAGAACAACTTTTAACCAAACAAATAGGCAGGTAAAAGAAAATATCATTTTGATTGTTTATTATATTATAAAACACACTGAAACTCTCACTGGCACAATATTCAAAAACAGACAATAAAACCTGAAAGTCTTCTTCATCACTGCCAGTGGCTCCCTCTGGCTCTGCCATCTTTCAAAGTTCGTTGCTGATGTGACTTCGCCAGCACATGACATATTTTGCCCTACCCTTAACCAATCGTCAGTCTTCATTGCCTAAACCCAACCCAGTCAGAGGCAGAGTAGTGCCGGGTCTTTCTGCAAGAGAGGCAAGGATGCTAAAAAGCAAGGATGAAACAACAACACTGTCTTGTTGTCCGTCATAATGGAACTGGAAGTGCTTTATTGGCTACACAGGCACACTTGACATATGCAATGTCTCCTCCTGTTTAATCCAAACCGCAGCAGAAATCTCCACTGCTTTGCTCATGGATTTTCTCTGGCGAGTAGCTTGTAGCTTTTGCGGGAAGCTACAAGCTACTTGGGTCTACAAATAGCTTAGCTACTGAAAAAGCTACTTGGTTCAAAAGTAGTGAAGCTACCACCAAGCTACTGAGAAATGTAGTTAAGCTATGTAGCTTCACTACTTGTAGCAAGCTACTGCCCAACACTGGGAAAGAGCGTGACTCAAAATGGTTAACAAGCGTGGCGTTTTGAGCCCGGCGAACATGGTTACAGCCAACAGGCTGTAACCATGTTACAAAGTTAGCTGGCTAATTAACTCATTGAGTGCCAGGCACTTTTGGAGAACGGAAGCTCCCAGTGCCAGAGTTTCAGAGCGTTTTCAGTGATTTCTCGAGGCCCACAGAATATTGTGTGATATTACTATGTAAACACCGACACCACGCACAAAGAACGAGGAGACTCTCTTCTATCATCTGCAAAAAAAAGTTTATTGATCCCATTTTCCGTTCTTTAGTTATGAGCCGGAGAAGATAGGCTGTTTTGAGCAAAAAGACAGGTTTCAAATTATAAGCTGAGATATTCAGCCTTTTGTGAAATGCAGCATTTCAAGCACATTCACTGACGCTAGCTAATATTTTCTGATGTAGTGACATGGTGTAGTTCTGTGGAGCCTGCGTGCCCCACCCCCCTCTCCCCGCCTCAACTGCAAACTCCTCCCCACACGCACCCAGTCTATTTTCGGAGCCTCCGTTTTTGCGCCGGGCGGCTCCCGGGCGGCTCCCAGCGCGACAAGGAAATGCCAAACGGGACTGCAGGGATAGGTTTGGCCCTTCGGCGTCGGGTGCTGCCTTTCTGGCGGGTAATCGTGTGGAGAAACTATATGCAGACAGACAGACAGAGGCAGAGGAGCTCAGTTGTGTGCGCGGATTGACTGATGTTCGCAGCCCGACGTCAGCTGCAGACAGAGCAATCTACAGTATATGGCTCTGGCTGCAGCATGCATCGGCTTCTCTTTGATCACGGCTTTTTGCTGCAGTTTTCCGGACCTTTCTGTAATCTGGAGAGCACTGTCGCCACCTAATGAGTCCGTAAAATAGGTTATACACCTTCAATAGCTCCCATATTTGTACAGGAGATGCCTGATGCTTTGATCCACGTCCCACCGTCAAAAAAAGCAATTGACGACTTTAGTCGTCATTGGCACTCTACGTTACTATTTGAATTGACGACTTTAGTCGTCCATGGCACTCAATGAGTTAACACGCCAGCTCGCCCTCACTCAGAATTGAAGTGTCTTTACGTGTGACTATAGCGTTCTATTGAGTTGTACATCATCGTTCTATTTTATCAACTAGGCTGGCCGACTTTACTCTTTGAACTTGAATACAAAATACATTTATTTTTCAAAAAAAGAATAACAATAATAATTGGCGAACAGTGTGGCTAATTAACACTGTCAGGACATGACAATGACAAAATACACTGGAGGGGGTGGGGCTTTAAACTGATATTGATTCTCTCTTAAAATGCAAACACTGTAGTATACAAGTGGTATCAATGTCTCTGTGCTTCCATACGAGAGCAAAGCACTTCGGTATGGAAAGTAGTTGAAGAAGTGAAAGGCCAGGAGAGATGAGAGCTGACGAGCCGAGCGCGTTCCGGCCCAACCTCGCTCGCGTTCCCACCTCGCTCCGCTTCACATCAAAGAGCCAGCCGCTGCAGCGGGCATGACAAATTGACAACAGCTGCAACTCGGAAAAGTCAGAAACTCTCGCAAGCTTTTATTAGTAGCAACCCAACTGAATGATGCCAGATGAATAACGATCTGCGCCTCCTTCAATATTTCATAATAAGTGATGATCTCCCAAACAGAGAGGCTGTCATTGCATCCATATTTCATGGGAGAACAATGTGGTGTAACTGACACACAGCCAGGAAATGTGCTTCCAAAGCATCAAACGAGCTGTCACACAGTATGGATGCTGCATGGAGAAAAGATCGCCCGCTGTTGCATGGATGTAACAACACGCACCATTTGATCACATAATACAAAGCGTGTGTGTGTGTGTGTGTGTGTGTGTGTGTGTGTGTGTGTCTTTGTGTCTTTGGTATGTCTCTGTGTGTGTGTGTGTGTGTGTGTGTGTGTGTGTGTGTGTGTGTGTGTGTGTGTGTGTGTGTGTGTGTGTGTGTGTGTGTGTGTGTACAACTATGCTTGACGTGTCATTTGCCCACAAAATACAAAGTTGGAGAATACTGTGTAAATGGTAAATGGCCTGCATTTATATAGCGCTTTTATCCAAAGCACTTTACAGTCAGTAGGTAGGCTACATTCACCCATTCACACACCGATGGCGGCAGGCTACCACGCAGGGTGCTGACACACCATCAGGAGCAATTTGGGGTTCAGTATCTTGCCCAAGGACACTTCGACATGCAGACTGGAGGAGGCGGGATTCAAGATTCAAGATTCAAGATTTTTATTGTCACTCCATGGTACAAGTATCACGTGTGAAATTCTTGTGCTGTGGACTCCGTTTACAACATAGTACAAATATAACAGGGCATATGAGTGCAAAAACAGCAAGAGACACAACAACAATAAGGCAGTATAGTGATAAGACAAGTCAGAGACAGTGGCATATTCACTGCACATAGGTGCACATGTCGTGTGCATACTTTAGACGTGCTTAAACATTTTAAATTCGACGTATTTGACATACAGGTGCAAATAGCATGTACCTTATTAAACATACAATTAAACATTAGGCATACGTAATGGTAGCAGCTACAGTACGGTACAGTACGGCTACTACACTATTTGTGTATGTTAAGGAGTCTCGTGGCCTGCGGGAAGAAACTGTTCCTCAAGCGATTTGTGCGTGCTTTTGGAACCCTGTATCTCCTCCCTGAGGGTAACAGGGAGATGGTTTGTGTCTTTGATGATCTTCAGGGACCTCCTGAGGCACCGCTGTTTATACAGTTCATGCAGTTCTGGTAACTCACATCCTGTTACAGTACGTGCTGGGCCGCGCGTCTCACTCTCCGTAGCGCCCTGCGGTCCATGGTGGTACAGTTCCGGGTGGTGAAGCAGCCAGTCAGCAGGCTTTCAATGGTGCCTCTGTAGAAGTCCCTAAGGATTTCTGGCCTTAGCCCAAATTTCTTCAGGCGCCTGAGTCTGTGTATTCGCTGTTGGGCCTTTTTGACAACCGTGGCGGTGTGACCGGCCCACGTCAGGTCCTGGTGGATGTTGACTGCCAGGTACTTGAAGCTGTCCACCCTTTCCACCACTGTGCCGTTGATGGTGATTGGGAGGTGTGCGCCCCCCCCCCCCCCTCCTGTAGTCTACAATGATCTCCTTGGTTTTGAAGACGTTCAGAGAGAGGTGGTTGTCCTGGCACCATTGTTCCAGGGCCCCCACCTCCTCTCTGTAGGCCGTCTCGTCGCCCCCCGAGATCAGCCCCACGACTGCTGTGTCGTCTGCAAACTTCACGGTGGTGTTCGAAGTTTGAGTCGCCACGCAGTCGTGGGTGTAGAGGTCGTACCAGAAGGGGCTGGAGACGCACCCCCGGGGCGCTCCTATGCTGATGGTCAGTGGGGAGGAGGTGAGGTTGCCCACCCTCACCACCTGGCGGCGGTCTGTCAGGAAATCCAGGATCCAGTCACACTGTGTTTAGTCCCAGGTCCTTGAGCTTGTGTACCAGCCTGGAGGGTATGGTGTTGAATGCTGAGCTGTAGTCCACGAACAGCATTCTTACATAGGTGTCCTTCCCCTCCAGGTGGGACAGGGCGGTGTGAAGCACGTCTGTCTGTCTGTCTGTCTGTGTGTGTGTGTGTGTGTGTGTGTGTGTGTGTGTGTGTGTGTGTGTGTGTGTGTGTGTGTGTGTGTGTGTGTGTGTGTGTGCGTGCGTGCGTGCGTGTGTGTGTGTGTGTGTGTGTGTGAGATATAGCTTACACAGAGCCAGGGTACATACATGTATTTTTGTGTCTACAGTACATGTGTGACAGTGACATGCATAATTTGCTTAGATAATACAGAACTGGGGTGTGTGTGTGTGTGTGTGTGTGTGTGTGTGTGTGTGTGTGTGTGTGTGTGTGTGTGTGTGTGTGTGTGTGTGTGTGTGTGTGTGTAGGCCCTCACTACAGACGGCGGCATAACCAATAACCAGGCTTCCTGAGAGCGATGAACGCTGTCACTCCTGAACATCACGCATCTCATGTCTATGGCCATCAACACACACACACACACACGCATGCAGGCATACACACACACGCACGCGCATGCACGCACACAGAAGCGCGCGCACACACACACACACACACACACACACACACACACAGGTTTTCCGCTAAATTAAGCATTGGAGGAGCATGCAGGCACCTCATCAGACAAACATACATACACACGCACACACACACACACACACACACACACACACACACACACATACACACATTCTGACATACAAACAAGCTGACAGAGACACATGTGACTAGGGATATGCACAGGGTACGGGGACACACACACATGCACAGGTACAAACACACAGACATTCTGAGAGAGACACATGTGACTAGGGATATGCACAGGGTACGGGGACACACACACACAGACATTCTGACAGAGACACATGTGACTAGGGATATGTGCAGGGTACAGACACACACACACATGCACAGGTAAAAACAGACATTCTGACAGAGACACATGTGACTAGGGATATGTGCAGGGTACGGGGACACACACACATGCACAGTTACAAACAGACATTCTGACAGAGACACATGTGACTAGGGATATGTGCAGGCTACGGGGACACACACACACATGCACAGGTACAAACACACATTCTGACAGAGACACGTGACTAGGGATATGTGCAGGGTACGGGGACACACACATGCACAGGTACAAACAGACATTCTGACAGAGACACATGTGACTAGGAATATGTGCAGGGTACAGGGACACACACACACAGACATTCTGACAGAGACACATGTGACTAGGGATATGTGCAGGGTACGGACACACACACACATGTACAGGTACAAACAGACATTCTGACAGAGACACATTTGACTACGGATATGTGCAGGGTACGGGGACACACACACATGCACAGGTACAAACACACAGACATTCTGACAGAGTCACATTTGACTAGGGATATGTGCAGGGTACGGGGACACACACATGCACAGGTACAAACACACAGACATTCTGACAGAGACACATTTGACTAGGGATATGTGCAGGGTCCGGGGACACACACACATGCACAGGTACAAACACACAGACATTCTGACAGAGACACATTTGACTAGGGATATGTGCAGGGTACGGGGACACACACATGTACAGGTACAAACAGACATTCTGACAGAGACACATGTGACTAGGGGTATGTGCAGGGTATGGGGACACATGCACAGGTGTAACAGATGTGATTTGCCCATTATATAATTACACTATATATGTTATTTATTTGTTGTTTCAAGTAATATACCTGTCAGTTTTCTTCTACCTCCACCTCTGTTGTCATGTAATTGTCCCACCTCTTGTAGTGTTGCTCCTCCTTCCCAGTGCCTCTAAGCTTCCTGCTACCCTCACCTCTTCCTCTTACTATGTTTCCTGGTGGAAGAGGTGGGTGTTTTTATCCTGTGTAATATATCACATTCCATCCTATCATTTCTGATCATTCCTGTTTATATTTTTGTTAGTCTTACGTTTGTAAAGTATGGATGCACCTGTTACTTCATATATTTCCATGTTTTGACCACTGTGTGAATGTATTTTGACGAGTGAAATCCACTCACTGAATTTCCAGATATGTCCCTGTTTTCATGTGCAGGATTGTGGTGGGGAAAAGTATTGCAGAGCGGAGGATGATTGTTTTCATTTCTTTTCTTTCAGGTATGTTTACTGTGTTTTGTTTCACATGTTAAGTTTTGCACACGTGCTGTTGTTTGAATTCAATGTCCGCTCTTACTACATTTCCTGGTGGAAGAGGATTGTGGTGGGGAAAGGAATTGCAGAGTGGAGGATGATTGTTTTCATTTCTTTTCTGTCAGAATAAACAGCATCTGACTTGAAGATATCCCGGTTGTTGGGTCTGATCATTAAAACACAACACAACGCAGAAGTCCACCGGTCACACAGGTACAAACAGACATTCTGACAGAGACACATGTGACTAGGGATATGTGCAGGGTACGGGGACACACACACATGCACAGGTACAAACACACAGACATTCTGACAGAGACACATGTGACTAGGGATATGCGCAGGGTACGGGGACACACACATGCACAGGTACAAACACACAGACATTCTGACAGAGACACATGTGACTAGGGATATGCGCAGGGTACGGGGACACACACATGCACAGGTACAAACAGACATTCTGACAGAGACACATGTGACTAGGGATATGTGCAGGGTACGGGGACACACACACATGCACAGGTACAAACAGAGATTCTGACAGAGACACATGTGACTAGGGATATGTGCAGGGTACGGGGACACACACATGCACAGGTACAAACAGACATTCTGACAGAGACACATGTGACTAGGGCTACTGTATGTGCAGCAGAGTCCTGCACGGGTCTGATTTTCAAGACCAGGTTCCGCCCGGCCCCACGACGTGCAGTACCGACCCCGCTCCGCGAACCCGCACATATGATCAATCAGTACCGCAACCCACCCCGCCCCGCAGACATGAGACCCGCCCCCCGACCCGGAACCGCATATATATAATAACCGTTAATCTGCAGTGCAAACATTTTGTAGTGAACCTAACGAAACTGCCACCGTTTCACACGAGAGGCGAACAGCAGTCTTTCTGGCCGAGACTCGTCAGCTGATGTACGTTAATTAGCTTTTAGCAGCTGCTAGCTCACTAACCAACTGGATAGCTCTGCTATCAGACACACAGACAGTTACAGCAAGCAAAGTGACTTACCAGCTATTTCCAATATGTCCGGTATAATCCATACTGCCTTTATGATTGCTGTTGGAGGAACGTAAATCCACGTTGGGATGAGACCTCTCCACTTTCACGCTATCCATCCATGACATGTTCTTGCCTGTTGCTATGAAAACAGCCAGTGTGTATGTTTGACTGGAAGCTAACGTTAGCCTACTATATTATCTGTCCGACTCGTATTGTCTCCAATCAATCACCTTGACCGCAGCTGAGTTTTGAATGTTTTGTGCAGTCCATATAGCGTCACACATTGCACAGTATGCGCATACTTGAAACGATGCTGGTTATGTAAACAAAGCGAAAACGTGCGTCAGAAACTTTTCTCCTCTTCGAGTCAGACCAGCTGCCAGACACACCCCCTGCCAGACACCCCCCCCCTGCCTCCATCTGAGTGCAACAGAAAAACATACAAGGCTCATACGTTGTTGTTGTTCCACCCGCCGCCCGTCCGCATTTAGTTAATTTTTACCCGCCGCCCGACCCACCAATTTACAGAAGTGTATTTTTTACCCGCCCCCCCCCCCCCCCGCGCGTTTTTTTGCGGGTACCCGGCGGGGCCCCGCGGAACCCCGACCCGGTGCAGGACTCTGATGTGCAGGGTACGGGGACACACACATGCACAGGTACAAACACACAGACATTCTGACAGAGACACATGTGACTAGGGATATGTGCAGGGTACGGGGACACACACATGCACAGGTACAAACACACAGACATTCTGACAGAGACACATGTGACTAGGGATATGTGCAGGGTACGGGGACACACACACATGCACAGGTACAAACACACAGACATTCTGACAGACACATGTGACTAGGGATATGTGCAGGGTACAGGGACACACACATGCACAGGTACAAACAGACATTCTGGCAGATACACATGTGACTAGGGATATGTGCAGGGTACGGGGACACACACATGCACAGGTACAAACACACAGACATTCTGACAGAGACACATGTGACTAGGGATATGTGCAGGGTACGGGGACACACACACATGCACAGGTACAAACACACAGACATTCTGACAGAGACACATGTGACTAGGGATATGTGCAGGGTACGGGGACACACACATGCACAGGTACAAACAGACATTCTGACAGAGACACATGTGACTAGGGATATGTGCAGGGTACGGGGACACACACATGCACAGGTACAAACACACAGACATTCTGACAGAGACACATGTGACTAGGGATATGTGCAGGGTACGGGGACACACACACATGCACAGGTACAAACACACAGACATTCTGACAGAGACACATGTGACTAGGGATATGTGCAGGGTACGGACACACACACACATGCACAGGTACAAACACACAGACATTCTGACAGAGACACATGTGACTAGGGATATGTGCAGGGTACGGGGACACACACATGCACAGGTACAAACAGACATTCTGACAGAGACACATGTGACTAGGGATATGTGCAGGGTACGGGGACACACACATGCATAGGTACAAACACACAGACATTCTGACAGAGACACATGTGACTAGGGATATGTGCAGGGTACGGGGACACACACACATGCACAGGTACAAACACACAGACATTCTGACAGAGACACATGTGACTAGGGATATGTGCAGGGTACGGGGACACACACATGCACAGGTACAAACACACAGACATTCTGACAGAGACACATGTGACTAGGGATATGTGCAGGGTACGGGGACACACACACATGCACAGGTACAAACACACAGACATTCTGACAGAGACACATGTGACTAGGGATATGTGCAGGGTACGGGGACACACACACATGCACAGGTACAAACACACAGACATTCTGACAGAGACACATGTGACTAGGGATATGTGCAGGGTACGGGGACACACACATGCACAGGTACAAACAGACATTCTGACAGAGACACATGTGACTAGGGATATGTGCAGGGTACGGGGACACACACATGCATAGGTACAAACACACAGACATTCTGACAGAGACACATGTGACTAGGGATATGTGCAGGGTACGGGGACACACACACATGCACAGGTACAAACACACAGACATTCTGACAGAGACACATGTGACTAGGAATATGTGCAGGGTACGGGGACACACACACATGCACAGGTACAAACACACAGACATTCTGACAGAGACACATGTGGCTAGGGATATGTGCAGGGTACGGGGACACACACATGCACAGGTACAAACACACAGACATTCTGACAGAGACACATGTGACTAGGGATATGTGCAGGGTACGGGGACACACACACATGCACTGTAATACAAACACACAGACATACTGACAGAGACACATGTGACTAGGGATATGTGCAGGGTACGGGGACACACACACATGCACAGGTACAAACACACAGACATTCTGACAGAGACACATGTGACTAGGGATATGTGCAGGGTACGGGGACACACACATGCACAGGTACAAACACACCAGCCCCGTGCAACACAACACATACATTGGGCCATGCATTATTAACTGTGTGAGCTTTCAGAGCACATGTTGGGATTGTTGTACACCTCCGATCTGAGAGAGATTATAGAGAGAACTCAGAGAGACACTGCATGACAACAACTGAGAGAGAGAGCAGTGCACAGGGGAGACAAGACTGGCAACTAATGAATTCTAAATTAATTCTTAAGTCACATACAATCCTCTTTAAAGGAACTAAACTCAGTCCTCTTTTAAGGTTTTCACACCATAATAGTCTGCTTAAAGTCTGAACCAGAATTTGCAAGCTTGTTACATTGTCTTGGTCTGGTTCAATTCAGACCAACACTTATATCAAGTCGACCTGTTGGAGACATCTTGATCTGATTACAAAAAGAAAATCAAACTAGACGGCAGTCAAGAGCATTTTAACATTACAATGCTACATGTTACCATTGAACCACCCTGCTGTATTTCAGGGGACTTGTATTTTGGTGTAACATACGTAATTACATACTTAACGTACGTACTTACGTACAGCCGGCAGGTTTCTCTCTAGCTAGTCTGAGAAACCCAAAGCGAGAGCGTGCACGAACATCTGTGAGTGTGTGCACGAACATCTGTGAGTGTGTGCACGAGTGTCTGTGAGTGTGTGCACGAACATCTGTGAGTGTGTGCACGAGTGTCTGTGAGTGTGTGCACGAACATCTGTGAGTGTGTGCACGAGTGTCTGTGTGCATGAGTGTCTGTGAGTGTGTGCACGAACATCTGTGGGCGTGTGCACGAGTGTCTGTGAGTGTGTGCACGAACATCTGTGAGCGTGTGCACGAGTGTCTGTGAGTGTTTGCACGAACATCTGTGAGCGTGTGCACGAGTGTCTGTGAGTGTGTGCACGAACATCTGTGAGCGTGTGCACGAGTGTCTGAGTGTGTGCACGAACATCTGTGAGTGTGTGCACGAGTGTCTGAGTGTGTGCACGAACATCTGTGAGCGTGTGCACGAGTGTCTGTGAGTGTGTGCAGGAACATCTGTGAGCGTGTGCACGAGTGTCTGTGAGTGTGTGCAGGAACATCTGTGAGTGTGTGCACGAACATCTGTGAGTGTGTGCACGAGTGTCTGTGAGTGTGTGCACGAACATCTGTGTGTGTGTGCACAAGTGTCTGAGTGTGTGCACGAACATCTGTGAGTGTGTGCACGAGTGTCTGTGAGTGTCTGCACGAACATCTGTGAGTGTGTGCACGAGTGTCTGTGAGTGTGTGCACGAGTGTCTGTGAGTGTGTGCACGAGTGTCTGTGAGTGTGTGCACGAACATCTGTGAGTGTGTGCACGAGTGTCTGTGAGTGTGTGCACGAACATCTGTGAGCGTGTGCACGAGTGTCTGTGAGTGTGTGCACGAACATCTGTGAGCGTGTGCACGAGTGTCTGTGAGTGTGTGCACGAACATCTGTGAGCGTGTGCACGAGTGTCTGTGAGTGTGTGCAGGAACATCTGTGAGTGTGTGCACGAACATCTGTGAGTGTGTGCACGAGTGTCTGTGAGTGTGTGCACGAACATCTGTGTGTGTGTGCACAAGTGTCTGTGAGTGTGTGCACGAAAATCTGTGAGTGTGTGCACGAGTGTCTGTGAGTGTCTGCACGAACATATGTGAGTGTGTGCACGAGTGTCTGTGAGTGTGTGCACGAATATCTGTGAGTGTGTGCACGAGTGTCTGTGAGTGTGTGCACGAGTGTCTGTGAGTGTGTGCACGAACATCTGTGAGCGTGTGCACGAGTGTCTGTGAGTGTGTGCACGAACATCTGTGAGCGTGTGCACGAGTGTCTGTGAGTGTGTGCACGAACATCTGTGAGCGTGTGCACGAGTGTCTGTGAGTGTGTGCACGAACATCTGTGAGCGTGTGCACGAGTGTCTGTGAGTGTGTGCACGAACATCTTCGAGCATGTGCACGAGTATCTGTGAGTGTGTGCACGAACATCTGTGAGCGTGTGCACGAGTGTCTGTGAGTGTGTGCACGAACATCTGTGAGTGTGTCCACGAACATCTGTGAGTGTGTCCACGAACATCTGTGAGTGTGTGCACGAGTGTCTGTGAGTGTGTGCACGAACATCTGTGAGTGTGTGCACGAGTGTCTGTGAGTGTGTGCACGAACATCTGTGAGTGTGTGCACGAGTGTCTGTGAGTGTGTGCACGAACATCTGTGAGTGTGTGCACGAGTGTCTGTGAGTGTGTGCACGAACATCTGTGAGTGTGTGCACGAGTGTCTGTGAGTGTGTGCATGAACATCTGTGAGTGTGTGCACGAGTGTCTGAGTGTGTGCACGAACATCTGTGAGTGTGTGCACGAGTGTCTGTGAGTGTGTGCACGAACATATGTGAGTGTGTGCACGAGTGTCTGGGGGGCAACCGATAGAAATCCTGCACAGGGAATAAAACAAGGCCGCGCGGGGAGGTCTTAGGGAGGACACACCGCGATATTTCCGCTGTTGTTAACACGTTTAATGCTGTTGTGGAATGCCTGTGTGGACTAGATGTTCTGGCTTGTTTGGCCGGAGGTCAGGTGGGAGTTCCACGTGAGCTGAAGAGGGATAGAGACCGTGCTTTTCTATTCACCTTATGTTCAGACGTGGGGGTGGGCCAAATTCTTCCGGGTCGTGTTAACACTTCCGGCGGTCACGGCGCGAAATCCAAATGAACGTCATGAAGAAGAGAGTTGTTTTTGTAGCGGACAGTGCAGGGGGTAAAACAGCCTACTACTTTGAGCTCGGTACACAGCCAGCAAGCGGAGTATCCACTGTTACCCAGGTCAGATAACGTTATCGTCGACAATGACGAGCACTTTCTTGTAAAACATACCTTGACTCCAACAAAGAAAGCTTCAGATGGTTTTCTCTCCTCCGACGCAGCGCGAGCCATCTATGTCTATAAGACCTGCAAACGTTAACGTTTGCTTTTATTTGGTATGTTGCATACAATTGGCTAAATTATTAGTTAATTCAGAGTTAGATTATATTGGAGCAGCCAGCCATATTTTTTGCCGGAAGTCGTCACACGACCACACAACCGGGTCAAATGGGCGTGGCTACATAAGGTAAATAGAGTAGCACAGGAATGAGTCCGGAAGTAGCAATGGTATTTTTGTATGAAGATTTTGGTTAAATGCATGAAATAAGGTATGTGTAATACACACATTTCAAACTTTCGACTGTGTTTGTAGCCTGTGTGTTTAATCACGGGTGGCAGGGACAGGGCCGGCGCACGTCTTATATTAACTCATTCCCCGGGATTGCCAACATCTTTTAACAGCAAACGCTTAACACAAAACGAACGCGCGACCCAGCTCGCCTCTCTCAATAGCAGGGTGAATGTCTTTATCGCACCGGTGACTGAAAGCTGTGCCCACGGGCGTGTTTGACCGGGAGGGGAAACAAAATCATTATGGGGTTCATAATTGAGTGTAACACCGCCAGTGTCCTCCATCAAAGACATTTATTCGTTCAGGAGCCGTGAAGATGACCACATTTACAAAAATGCCTTTTCCTCCGCTTTCTGGTCACAGAGTGGTGTTTTTGGTGAAAACGACCTACATTCAGGTGTCGATAACTAAAGAACGGATGAAGGTAGAATCAAACTTTTCTCCCTATGAAAGTAGAGGCTCTCTTCTTTCTTTTGGGATGTTCAGCCTTTACGTAGTCATAGAAGAAAATATTTGGTGGGTCTTGGAAAATCACTGAAAATGCTCAGAACCCTGGTGGCAGTGATGGGCAAGCTACTTGGAAAATGTAGTAAGCTAAGCTATCAGTTACTCTCAATTAAATATAGCTAAACTACATTGAAGCTATCCCCAGAGAAATGTAGCAAGCTAAGCTACGAGCAACATGGCAAAAGCAGCTTGCTACATCAAAGCTACTATTTTCTCACATTGAATTAACTTCATGTAGAACAACTTTCAACCAAACAAATAGGCAGGTAAAAGAAAATATCATTTTGATTGTTTATTATATTATAAAACACACTGAAACTCTCACTGGCACAATATTCAAAAACAGACAATAAAACCTGAAAGTCTTCTTCATCACTGCCAGTGGCTCCCTCTGGCTCTGCCATCTTTCAAAGTTCGTTGCTGATGTGACTTCGCCAGCACATGACATATTTTGCCCTACCCTTAACCAATCGTCAGTCTTCATTGCCTAAACCCAACCCAGTCAGAGGCAGAGTAGTGCCGGGTCTTTCTGCAAGAGAGGCAAGGATGCTAAAAAGCAAGGATGAAACAACAACACTGTCTTGTTGTCCGTCATAATGGAACTGGAAGTGCTTTATTGGCTACACAGGCACACTTGACATATGCAATGTCTCCTCCTGTTTAATCCAAACCGCAGCAGAAATCTCCACTGCTTTGCTCATGGATTTTCTCTGGCGAGTAGCTTGTAGCTTTTGCGGGAAGCTACAAGCTACTTGGGTCTACAAATAGCTTAGCTACTGAAAAAGCTACTTGGTTCAAAAGTAGTGAAGCTACCACCAAGCTACTGAGAAATGTAGTTAAGCTATGTAGCTTCACTACTTGTAGCAAGCTACTGCCCAACACTGCCTGGTGGTGGCTGGTGACTTTTAATTTGAAACTCAGGTCTGGGTGGGAACAGACCCATGCAGGACTCTGCCCCAGACACTTCGTATAATATCAAGGCTATTGGTAGCCAGACTACCCTCTAGCTCGTGAGATTTCAAGGCTTCAAATCTACATAACGACAGGTCAAATGACATGATTATGTCATGACAATGTGTGGAAAATAGCGACAAGACCGAATGACTCTGTCAACAGTATGTGCATTAGGTGGGTGTATACTGTATATGTTGGTAAAGTGGTGACTGAGGTGTTGAGTGTATGGCTTTGCACTGAAGAAAAATGGTGGCTTCTTACCGGCTGTGGAGAAAAAATTGGGAAAAAAGATGATCATTAATGCGTCCACAGTTGCTAATCCCGACCGAGTCAGGTCACAAACTCTTTGCTCTTTGCTGTAATTTGGCTAAAAACAACCCAAACAACTCACCATGAAGGAACAAGTCACTGCAAAGTAATTTCCTCTTTATCCAAATTGTTTTCACATAAAAATGATCCACACCACAGTCTGAATAGAAGAGGACCAAGACCGCCTTTTTTTTTTACCAAAGGTTTTGCAAGGTGTTCCGCAATTGAATCCACATGGCATGTTTACACTTGTCAAAATGATCCAAACTTAGCAAAAAGGTCCTAAAGTCGGGAACAAACAGGTGCAGGTGTAAAAGCCACCTACTGTAAGTGGGCCGCTGCTCCTAGTTCTAGGAAGGTTCCTAGAGGATGGGTCAACCGCTCCAAGGAAAAGCAGTTGAAAATTAGCCGCCTGGCTATGTTTACAGTAATGTTCATTATTGCGCATTGTCCCTCAAACAAACAAATAAATACATGAATAAATTAATGAAGTCATAAATAAATAAAATCAATCAATCAATCAATCCTCCAGGCATGTCAATCATGTGATATTAATTTTTTCCTTTATTAAACTGTTTTTTTTTGTGTGATAACAATGCCAATGAAGAGAAAAACAAAATACTATGGGCCCAGTAAAATAATTACCTGCCACTGACAATACATTCACCCAGCAGCCCATACTGTACTTATCAATAGACCAGGTGCATTGAGTTTGCAACACAGCAGATCAGCATGCATACAAACAAGACAAATCACAAATAGTCAATCATAAAAATAAAAATAAATGCTTTTCTTTTTAAATTGCCTTTAAAACAAAAGAAAACATTTTAAGACAACATCAAAAACACTCATTGTAGCTATAAAAATATACCCAATGTGTCCATGTCTCTGTGGTCAAAAATAAATACTTTGAAACGAAGGTTACAAATTACCTTTAAGTATTATACAGGTCACTTGTGAGCTCCTTACTCTTCCACAGTATATACACAAAGTAAGCACATCTCAGTCTTCCACAGTATAGACCTTATTCGATTGACGTCACTCACATACGGGCACGCCCACTGCCGCCATATTGTCGACATAACGCAGCAGCTCTCAAGTGACAGCCTATGTGGAGCAGCGTTTAGAGGAAGCTAGCCGCTGTTAGCGTTACCTGTATCGTTCCAATTGTGTTCGGATGGTGACCTGCATTACACACGGCTTTAGTAATGACAGCAATAAAGTCCCCGTGGTTTGTTTCTATCTCTACCGTCCACAGACGTGAAGGGAGCGAGATTGGGGATACGTCAGCAGCACAGGAGATGTGTGGATAGTTAGCTGAGATAGTTGAGACAGGTGAAACTTTCTGACAGCTCCTCACAGCAAAGTCTGTTCACCTCGTTCTTATGTTTATTTATTACAGGCATTAACGGCAGCATACAAACAACAACTGTGGGTTTTTTATTGGTGTCATTACCATCGCTATTTAGTAATGGAACAGAAACGACAATAAGGCTGTTACTAGTTGTCAGCTGCAGCGTTGTGTGCACGCAGGACGGTATGTCAACTATATGGTGCCGCCCAGGGTTAGTGAATAAGGTCTATACACACTTAACACACAAAGTAAGCACATCTCAGTGAGTCTACCATGTCAAAAAACTATTTGGTGAAAGCCCATACTGCCCAGTACCCAGTGCCTCTGAAACGCCTCGTTCTCACTCCACAACTCAACAATAATTTGCAGTTGAACATATGGGGGCCACATCTTACGCCCAGTGCAAGTGCAAGGGCAAGTGTTGTAGTTTCTAGCACTCAAAATCTCCCTTTTTTCTTCTAATTACCATTGGGTCACTGAAACACATCCTTTGATGTACTGACCCAGTCACTGGGTCACTGTAACACATCCTTTGATGTACTGACCCAGTGGTAATTAAAAGCATTATCTTTGAATACATGTCTTCAAATGTTCACATTTCAAAGTGGTATTTGTAATTGATTTAAAACAGCCTCGATAGCAGTGTCTATCTCATCTACAGCGCTCTCCATTGTTGTTAGGTCTGGCGCACTTGACAACAGCGTTAGTCCCGCCCGTTGCCCCGTTTATTGGTGCTGATTGGCTAATCGTCAGTCCCCCTCGGCGGCGCTCAGAGAGAGATAAAGTCACGCCCCCTTCCGGTTTATGCATACGAACCAAGGGATTTCATCTGCCATTTATTTTTCCATAGACATTACGTAAAATGCTTATAAAAATAGTTTTACTTGGTCAAACCAAGCCATTCCGCTATAGACCAAAACTAAAAAAAAAAAAAAAACAATGCTGCAGATGATTATTATTATTATTATTTAACTTTCTCATGCAAATCTTCCAACAATCCCTATCAGAGAGCAGGCAGTGTGGGCTTTCAGAGGGATTTGATACTTGACTTGAGTTGTGCCGAGAGTTTACAAGTTTACTCTTTTCAAAACTCCTCCAATGAAGCTAAATGATTGTATGTTCTTTGTACAACTTGGACAAAATCCTGTATTCCTATTGGCTAAGCTCTGCGTCGGAACACACCTCCACATTTTTTATTCTTAGTATGGAACAGAATCTCCTTTATGTATATTCGATTTGTTCAAATGATAAGATTCTATTTGAAATCAAAGGTGGTTGGGAGACTGGTGATCTGCCATTGCCCATAATGCTTATTCCTACTTTTTTGAGAACAGCTGGAGAAAACACTGACATCACATTGTCTTGAGCTGAATCAAAATGACTGACCCATTGGTAAATGATACCCTCTAATGTCAAATAAACCTGCCTAGTTTGCTTAAAAACAGAAAATAAATCTCACATCACATTCAGCATGCTTCAATCTTTGACTCTCTGATGTCACTGTCTTCTCCTTCTTTTTCCTCCTTGAGTTGGGAGTTGAGATATGAGAGCGGGTTGTGGGTCTGCTAGAAGAAAACGGAGGAAACCGTTTTCTCACCGTGTCCAACCTTTAACCCATTGTCCCGTGATGTCATGTCCTCTCCTCGATCCGCGTGCTCTCTCCGGTTTCCAAGCTGCTCTGAATGCTTTTTCAGTAGTACAGCTTCTCCACAATCAAGGCCAAGATGGCCGCTCCCAGCGTAAGCCCAATCGCCAACATCTTCAGTCGCTCCCTGTCCAGACTGTAGGAGCCAATCAGCAAGTGGGATGAGGAGGCGGGCCCTTGGATGCCATTGCCCAAGAGGGTAGTCTGTTCCTGTGGGGTAACACAAAGGAAAATAGAGTTCAGTTCAGATGAGTGTTGGCTGGTCATTTATAGCTTGGTAAAAACCATCCTGGTCACATGACTGCCAGCCACACATCGATTTCCTGAAACTACAATGTAACCGGCCAATCAGGGCAAAACTGTAACAGTGTCTCCCGAAGCAACAAGCAGTAACGTTAACGTTAGTAGAGTAAACACAGCTGTATGCAGTTATTGCAGAAATAGACCCATTAACAATTAAACCAGAACAATTATGCACCAGCGGAGTTTATCGGTGGAAAAGACGTTTTCGCCGTTCTTCCGACTGAATTTGGCGATGCTAATTGACTGAAGTTGTCTGTCAAGGCAAGTACTCCCGCCCACTGAAATCACTGTGGACAGGCTGGAGGCCACACTGATATGTAGAGCGAAACAGAACGTGAGATCACGTTATGAGGATATTTTTTTTACCAGGCTAGGTCATTTATTTCTCATGATGTAATAATAATAATAATAATAATAATAATAATAATAATAATAATAATAATAATAATAATAATAATAATGATGTTGTGATACGTCATTGATCCCTTTACAGGGAACTACACACCCTCCACCCCACAGGGAGGGCAGAGGTCAACCTCGTGCAGACAGGAGATGTATCAAGATCATATCTAGAAAGAGTTTGTGCAAATACATCCAGGTAGGATTGGAATGAGATTTTTGGGGGGATGGCAGATAGTTTAGGAAATACAGTTTCCTATACCGTTATGATTAATATCAGTTAAATATGGCTCCATGCCATATCTAGATTCAATCTAGATGACTCCAGGATTAAATAGAGGCCAAAGATAGGTTGAGCTATAAGGTTTCAGATTACATTTTTTGTATCAGCAATGTTACTAGCTACTACCCTTCCCATACACACACACACACACACACACACATGCGCGCACACGCACACGCACGCACACACACGCGCACGCGCACACACACACACACACACACACACACACACACACACACACACACACACACACAAACACACACACACACAGCAGCTCACAGCGAAACTCATGTCCATAATTCATAATTAGGGAATCTTCAGATCAAGTCAATTGGCCGCGGTCACAAATCAAACGGGGAGGTTTGACAGCGGAGTGCTAGTGAGCCAACACATCAGATGCGTGTAATCAGAGAGTCCATTTAGTCCTAATGTGTAGGACCATTAAAAAGACATCCACTACTGAAGGGAAGCCACAGTGAAAGATGGGGGGGCCGAGTCAGGAGAAAAAAACACATTAGTTAACAGTGAAGAGACTAAATTCAGATTTTTCTTTTCTTTTTTCAATATTTTATTTTCAACTTTACTTAGAACAATACACAAACAAAACAAACGAACAGGCTCAGACACAGGAAAGGAAAAGAAAGTAAAGCATACATATAATATCGACACTCAAAATTACAACGTTCTGCTACTATCCTCATAGCATCCTTATGTGCTTAAGAGATGTTGTGCATGGGGTCCCACGCAAGGGGTCCATGAGGAACCAGCCAGGCAAATCACCTGCCGCCCCTAACCTCATTGAGGTAGGCTAGAAACGGGTCCCAGATAGTTAGAATTTTTTTAAGTCATCCGAGCATTGCAGGCCTGAAGGTTGGAGGTATTGAGACGCATATTAGTTTGTACGCTGATGATGTAATATTATACCTACATAATTCAGAAGAATCGATCCCCCCTCTCCTAGAATTAATCGCCTCCTTCGGTAGGGTGTCCGGATCCACAATCAACTGAACAAAGAGTTACTTTATGCCTCTTTCTGATGTCTTCACTCCCGGTTTCCTGGAAAATCTCCCATTCAAACTGGCTAAGCACGGCCTCACCTATCTTGGCTTGACTATACCCAGGGACCATAAACTAATATTTAAGTTGAATTTTTGTGATTTTGTCTCAAGACTTAAACAATGTATAGAAAACTGGAAAATCCTGCCTTTGTCCATGATTGGCCGTATAAACTCAGTTAAGATGGTTTCACTTCCCAGGTTCCTCTATCTGTGTCAAAACCTCCCCATCTTTCTTACATCGGGTTTTTTCAAAGAACTGGACTCGGAAACTGCTAAAAATATATATATATTTTTTTCTTTTCAATAACACCAGTATTCTGCTATATAGATCAGCTGAGTCATGAGATCCTTGGCCCTGGGTGTCTTCATAAATGATATGCGCTCGCTCTCTCTCTCTCTCTCTCTCTCTCTCTCTCTCTCTCTCTCTCTCTCTCTCTCTCTCTCATATATCTCTCACAAGCACAAAAGCACCTTATGCGGCTGGTAATGATGTTGTAATACTGAATGTTGATAATATGTTTTTTTTTTCTTTTCTTTTCCTGTGTCTGAGCATGTTCGTTTGTCTTATCTGTGCATTGTTCTGAAACATTTTAAATAACATATTGGGGGGCAAAGTATGAATCCTCATTTAAAAAATCCTGAAGTACTTGAGTACTTTCCACCTCTGGGAATGAAATCCCTTATGTCCGTTGCGTTGTTTTTTAGATGACCTGGGGAAGCGCAGCACGTGCACTTTGTAGTCAGGAGGACGTGGGCTGTTAGCTGTGAGCTACATTTGCTAACTAAGTGTTCGCCAGGCTCAAAACGCCACCCATAATAACTTTAACCAGTTTGAGTCACGCTCTTTGCATAAAGCCCACCAGCTTTGATATCCGTTGGCTAGTTGTTGATATTAGAACAATATTGTGGCTTCTAAACTACCATTTTGGAGATGCGGGGAGACTGTCATGTTTCTCTGTTTCTGGTATTTCTGCTTTCGGTGACGAATCCATCCATCCCATATGTGCATCCAGAAAATGTTCAGCCCCCTTGAACTTTGTGTCCATCAAAACGTATGCACATTTGCTGGAGACATCAGTGCTCCATGGACGGACAGCTGTCTTTGAAAATGAATGGAAGTGAAGATATGAATGAACGCAGACGGACAGACACCACAGATTTTCAACCAGATTTGTATCATTACAACATCAGTATTATATCAGAAAACTGTAAACAGTTTTGCAGTCATTCATTTAGTTTGACAGTTATTAAACTAAACTATTAAACTATTTTCAGACGGCAGCCCGTCTTTATTGTCACACAACACACTACAACACATGCATGCGGCCACTACACACACTCATGCTGATGGTGGCCGGTGAAATATGTCCTCTGCATTTGACCCATCCAGGCTTGTCCTTTCCTCCAGGGGGCAGGCCAGGAGCAGTGGTCGCTTTCTCGTACAGCGCCCGGGGACCAACTTCGGATGTTGTCGTCACTGGTCGGATGACGATGACGATCTGATCTTCTGCATGTTTTTAGTGGGGGGGTTATATACGGAGGAACCCCCTGGGGGAGCACGGGGAGAACATGCAAACTCCACACAGACAGAAAGGCCCTTACGACGAGATACCCCACCTGGGCAGTAGGCACTGAAGATATGGGGGGGGAACACAACCACAGCGCCCACAGTGTCCCAGGCGAGAATCGAACTCAGGACCTTCTGACTGTGAGGCGACAGCTCTACCACTGAGCCACCGTGCCCCCGTATTGAGATTTGATACAGATATAGTTAATACAGACATTGTCAATTGACACAAACTGTAGTTGAGAAGGTGCATGGATTGTAATGGAGCTAATGCAAGTTGGCTAACAAAGTGAACACTGCCTGAAGCAAGTCGCTGTAACAAGATAGCGATTGTGTTTGAGTTGAACTCATGGCATCGGCTGCACATGGCCTTGCTGCGGCGTTTTCTTATCTTCTTTGTTGAAAGTTCGGTACAAGTGCTAGTGTGCATATTTCGAGTGGGTTGTGTGTCTGGCACGCCGTCAAGAGCCGTGCATGCAGATGTGCCCCGCGGTGTCGCTCTGCCAATCATCCTGAAACTACACTGAGAGAAGCTGGCTGTGAGGACAGATCCACTGAAACACCTGTCTCTGTGAGGACAGATCCACTGAAACACCTGTCTCTGTGAGGACAGAGCCGCTGAAACACGTCTCTGTGAGGACAGAGCCGCTGAAACAACTGTTTCTGAGGACAGAGACACTGAAACACGTCTCTGTGAGGACAGAGCCGCTGAAACACCTGTCTCTGTGAGGACAGAGACACTGAAACACATCTCTGAGGACAGAGCTGCTGAAACACATGTCTCTCTGAGGACAGAGCTGCTGAAACACATGTCTCTGTGAGGACAGAGCTGCTGAAACACATGTCTCTGTGAGGACAGAGCTGCTGAAACACATGTCTCTCTGAGGACAGAGCCGCTGAAACACCTGTCTCTCTGAGGACAGAGCTGCTGAAACACATGTCTCTGTGAGGACAGAGCTGCTGAAACACATGTCTCTCTGAGGACAGAGCTGCTGAAACACCTGTTTCTGAGGACAGAGCCGCTGAAACACCTGTCTCTGTGAGGACAGAGCTGCTGAAACACCTGTCTCTGTGAGGACAGAGCTGCTGAAACACCTGTCTCTCTGAGGACAGAGCCGCTGAAACACATGTCTCTGTGAGGACAGAGCCGCTGAAACACCTGTCTCTCTGAGGACAGAGCCGCTGAAACACCTGTCTCTGTGAGGACAGAGCTGCTGAAACACCTGTCTCTGTGAGGACAGAGCTGCTGAAACACATGTCTCTGTGAGGACAGAGCTGCTGAAACACATGTCTCTGTGAGGACAGAGCTGCTGAAACACATGTCTCTCTGAGGACAGAGCCGCTGAAACACCTGTCTCTCTGAGGACAGAGCCGCTGAAACACCTGTCTCTCTGAGGACAGAGCCGCTGAAACACCTGTCTCTCTGAGGACAGAGCCGCTGAAACACCTGTCTCTCTGAGGACAGAGCTGCTGAAACACATGTCTCTGTGAGGACAGAGCTGCTGAAACACATGTCTCTCTGAGGACAGAGCTGCTGAAACACCTGTTTCTGAGGACAGAGCCGCTGAAACACCTGTCTCTGTGAGGACAGAGCTGCTGAAACACCTGTCTCTGTGAGGACAGAGCTGCTGAAACACCTGTCTCTCTGAGGACAGAGCCGCTGAAACACATGTCTCTGTGAGGACAGAGCCGCTGAAACACCTGTCTCTCTGAGGACAGAGCCGCTGAAACACCTGTCTCTGTGAGGACAGAGCTGCTGAAACACCTGTCTCTCTGAGGACAGAGCTGCTGAAACACCTGTCTCTGTGAGGACAGAGCCGCTGAAACACATGTCTCTGAGGACAGAGCTGCTGAAACACCTGTCTCTGTGAGGACAGAGCCGCTGAAACACATGTCTCTGAGGACAGAGCTGCTGAAACACCTGTCTCTGTGAGAAAAGAGCCGGTGAAACACCTGTCTCTGTGAGGACAGAGCCGCTGAAACACCTGTCTCTGTGAGGACAGAGCTGCTGAAACACCTGTCTCTGTGAGGACAGAGCCGCTGAAACACCTGTCTCTGTGAGGACAGAGCCGCTGAAACACCTGTCTCTGTGAGGACAGAGCCGCTGAAACACCTGTCTCTGTGAGGACAGAGCCGCTGAAACACCTGTCTCTGAGGACAGAGACACTGAAACACATCTCTGAGGACAGAGCAGCTGAAACACATGTCTCTGTGAGGACAGAGCCACTGAAACACATCTCTGTGAGGACAGAGCCGCTGAAACACATCTCTGTGAGGAGAGAGACACTGAAACACATCTCTGAGGACAGAGCAGCTGAAACACATGTCTCTGTGAGGACAGAGCCACTGAAACACATCTCTGTGAGGACAGAGCCGCTGAAACACGTCTCTGTGAGGAGAGAGACACTGAAACACATCTCTGAGGACAGAGCCGGTGAAACATGTCTCTGTGAGGACAGAGCCGGTGAAACACCTTTCTCTGTGAGGCAGAGCATGTGAGCGGAGCGGGGGGATCTTGGCTTGAGTGGTGAGCGGGGACCAGAGTGGTACCGGAGTGAAAGTTGGAGCGGCACCGATCAATTAACACCGATCACCCACTCAGTCCCGCTCCAGTTTCGATCACAACATGTTCGAAACAGAATGCATGGTGCGTGGCCATGTGCACGCCCACTATTTTCTTGCCAGCTGCGGCGAGACGAGAAGGAAGAGAAACGAACATGCAGCCGACTCTGCTGAGATCATGTTATTTGTAGTGAGCAATGCCCATTGCCCAGGCGTTTAAACGCAAATTAAAACACCCTGGCCTCTTTTTCGTTTTTCTTCTTTTGAGCGGTGAGTGCGAGTGGGTGAAATCTGTATGGAGCGGTCTGGAGCGGAGCGGCCGGGAGCGGCCTTGAGCGCTGGAGCGGGTGGACAGGGCCGCTCCGGGAGCGAGGAGCAGTAATTATCATCGCTCCGCTCACATGCTCTGCTGTGAGGACAGAGCTGCTGAAACACCTGTCTCTGTGACGACAGAGCTGCTGAAACACATGTCTCTGTGAGGACAGAGCCGCTGAAACACATGTCTCTCTGAGGACAGAGCCGCTGAAACACATGTCTCTCTGAGGACAGAGCCGCTGAAACACCTGTCTCTCTGAGGACAGAGCCGGTGAAACACATGTCTCTCTGAGGACAGAGCCGCTGAAACACCTGTCTCTCTGAGGACAGAGCCGCTGAAACACCTGTCTCTCTGAGGACAGAGCCGGTGAAACACATGTCTCTCTGAGGACAGAGCCGCTGAAACACCTGTCTCTGTGAGGACAGAGCCGCTGAAACACGTCTCTCTGAGGACAGAGCCGCTGAAACACCTGTCTCTGTGAGGACAGAGCCGCTGAAACACCTGTCGCTCTGAGGACAGAGCCGGTGAAATGTCTCTCTGAGGACAGAGCTGCTGAAACACATGTCTCTCTGAGGACAGAGCCGCTGAAACACCTGTCTCTCTGAGGACAGAGCCGGTGAAACACCTGTCTCTCTGAGGACAGAGCCGGTGAAACACATGTCTCTCTGAGGACAGAGCCGCTGAAACACATGTCTCTCTGAGGACAGAGCCGCTGAAACACCTGTCTCTCTGAGGACAGAGCCGCTGAAACACCTGTCTCTCTAAGGACAGAGCCGCTGAAACACCTGTCTCTCTGAGGACAGAGCCGGTGAAACACATGTCTCTCTGAGGACAGAGCCGCTGAAACACCTGTCTCTGTGAGGACAGAGCCGCTGAAACACGTCTCTCTGAGGACAGAGCCGCTGAAACACATGTCTCTCTGAGGACAGAGCCGCTGAAACACGTCTCTCTGAGGACAGAGCCGCTGAAACACCTGTCTCTGTGAGGACAGAGCCGCTGAAACACGTCTCTCTGAGGACAGAGCCGCTGAAACACCTGTCTCTCTGAGGACAGAGCCGCTGAAACACCTGTCTCTCTGAGGACAGAGCCGCTGAAACACCTGTCTCTCTGAGGACAGAGCCGCTGAAACACCTGTCTCTCTGAGGACAGAGCCGCTGAAACTCGTCTCTGTGAGGACAGAGCCGCTGAAACACATGTCTCTCTGAGGACAGAGCCGCTGAAACACGTCTCTCTGAGGACAGAGCTGCTGAAACACCTGTCTCTCTGAGGACAGAGCCGCTGAAACTCGTCTCTGTGAGGACAGAGCCGCTGAAACTCGTCTCTCTGAGGACAGAGCCGCTGAAACTCGTCTCTGTGAGGACAGAGCTGCTGAAGTACTCTGTAGTATTGATGGGATTCAGCTGCTGTCTAAAACACATTTGAATGTTGATAGCGGGCGCTATTCCCCTCTCCTTTTCAGCCATTAACTCATTGAATGCCAGCCACTTTTGGAGAACGGACGCTCCCAGTGCCAGAGTTTCAGAGCGTTTTCAGTGATTTCTCGAGGCCCACAGAATATTGTGTGATATTACTATGTAAACACTGAACACGCACAAAGAACGATGAGACTCTATTCTATCATCTGCAAAAAAAAGTATATTGATCCCATTTTCCGTTCTTTAGTTATGAGCCGGAGAAAATAGCTTGATTCATCCAAAAACATCAATTTTTTTCTAGAAGCTGAGATAATTGGCCTTTTGTGAAATTAAACATTTCAAGCACATCACTGACTCTGAAGCTTGCTGCTGGTGGGCATCGGATATTCTGGCTTGCGTTTGTCAATCCTGTCCTGCTGCCTGGGTCTGTCTGGGTGTTGCGTGCTGCTCTGCGTGCCCCCCCCCCCGCCCCGCCCCGCCCCGCCCCGCCTCGCCTCAACTGCACACTCCTCCTCCTGTCTGTGGTGGCTCTCTGCTGAGTTTGCTGTGCCACCCGCGACATCCAGCTTTTTTACAGCGTTCCGCGTGTGTTTGTCACCGGCAACGATGCTTCCAGTTGAGAATAACAACTCCACGGTGTGGATGTGCTGTCGTGCTGTCGCAACCGACACGGAGCGGCTCAATTGTGGGAGCAGATTGGCTGCTGCAGGCACAGCTGCAGTAACGTGCTTCAGCATATCGATGCATACGGATGCGATGCGATTTCCGTTTCCATAACGACTTCTTCTTTGTTTTTTCCTTGCCTTTCTGTTATGTGGAGAGCACTGTCGCCACCTAAGGGTTCTGTAAAATAGGTTATAGACCTCCAATAGCTATAATATTTGTACAGGAGAGGCAGAAGGCTTTGATCGACGCCCCACCGTCAAAAAACGCAATTGACGAACATGTCCGTCCTTGGCACTCTACGTCACTACTTGAAATGACGAACATGTCCGTCCATGGCATTCAATGAGTTAACATTGCATTTCATGACACATTTATTTTGTGTTATCATTTCTGACAATGATAGCTTGGGTGGGGGAATTTTCCATCAAGCCAAGGCAGACACAAACCCCACAACACCCCCAAAACTCCACTTGCAGCCTTTAATTTGAGCATTACAAAACAGGGTGAGAGAGAGTGGGACTCCGCTCTCCAGAGACTCTATCAGCACCTCTGGGTGCAGTGGGGATCGATCTGGGCGACCTTGTGAGGTGTCCGATACTTCGCCTCCCGCATGACAGCCTGTGAGACGCCTTATCGCCGGGCAGGTGGATTATGCATGGCCATATTGAGCAATTGATTAGGGGCTTTCCAGACTAACCTTTAATCAAGTCCACCAGGGATTTGCCTTTCATATTTTTTTTAGTTTGATCTCCATCTCACTTAATTGAGGGAGAAGTTGAATCCTTGACTGTGTACATGCTGTAGCCCTATCTAATGTATCGCTTATTTTCTCTGCAGCAGAAGTCTTGTAAATGTTTAAAGACGCCCTAAAGTCATGTTTCAAGATTTGTATAAAATACTCTACTTCGAATAATGTGTCTGATGGTTTTTCCCCACAAAAAAGGTTAAATTATATTGTTCAAATCCTTAAAAGGACTTCCCCTCCTCCCTCATTTAAAAGTCCAAAGCAACCAATCATGTTATCTAGAACATAACTAGCCAATCACAGCATACAACATGGGCTTTTCAACACATTCTCACTCATGACAAAGTGACGACAAGGGTTCCTGAGCGATCTGCAGTATATGACGAGGTGGGAGTGGAGAAAAAGAGTGATCGCAGGACCGGGTGTTTGTGAGCAGGCTGAATTCTGAACCATCTGGAGTCTATGGAGGGAGCGGGAGGTGATGCCGGTGAGGAGGGAGTTGCAGTAGTCAAGGCGGGAGGAGATGAAGGCCTGGATGATGGATTCAGCAGCAGGGGGGAGAGAGTGTCTGATTTTGGCAATATTGCAGAGTTGGAAGTAAGAAGTCTTGATGATGGAGCTGCTATGCTAACAGTGACTGTGCTAACCAGCACAGCCACAAGCGTCCACCGAGGAGAAGAGGGAAGCGTGGAGGCGTCCTGGTACGACTACGACAGAGGAAACATCGCTCTCCGCTTCCCAGCATAATCCTGTCTAACGTCCGTTCCTTGGTCAACAAACAGGACGAATTGGCCACTCTTATCCGTGCCAAGCGTGACGCTGCAAACAGCTCGGTGCTCTGTTTTACCGAAACATGGCTGGATGAGAACATACCAGACTCTGGAGTCTCTCTACCTGGCTTCTCACTTCTCCGAGCCGATCGTACGGAGGACTCTATGAAGAAAAAAGGTGGGGGAGTCTGCTTTTACATCAACCAGAGATGGTGTTCTGATTCAACCATTCTATTTCGGTCCTGCTCTCCGGAGCTTGAGACGCTATTTGTCAGATGCAGGCCTTTTTATCTACCGAGAGACTTTGCCTCAGTTATCCTGGTCGCGGTCTATATTCCCCCCAGCGCCGGAGCTAAGGACGCCTGCAAGCAGCTGGCAATGCAAATCACGGCAGTGGAGAACTCTAACCCGGACTCAGTGGTTTTATTATTAGGAGATTTTAATCATGTGAACGTGAAGAAGTCACTCCCCAAGTACAGGCAACAAATTCGCGTCGCCACCAGAGGAGACAAGACATTAGACCACTGCTACTGTGTCATCCCCGACGCTTACCACTCTGTAGCGTGGCCGCCATTGGGTCAGTCGGACCACAACACCGTCTTCCTCATTCCCAGGTATCGTCAAAAACTGAAAGCCGTTAAACCAACTAAAAGAACTGTGAAACAATGGTCAGATGAAGCACGCGACTGCCTAAAGGACTGTTTTGACTCCACAGACTGGTCTGTTTTTAAAGACAATGATCTAGATGAATACTCTGATGCTGTGACCTCATATATCCACTTTGTGGAAGATATCTGCATTCCCTCTAAGACTGTGTCTGTCTATAGTAACAACAAACCGTGGTTTAGCAAGGAGATTAAACTACTTTACCTAGAGAGAAAGAAGGCTTTTCAGTCCAGGGACACGGCCCAATATAAAATTGCCAAGTATAAAATTGAAAACGCAGTTAAGAAGGCTAAAGCCAGCTACAAGGCCAAACTAGAATCTAAACTAAATGCCAACGACAGTAAGGGAGTTTGGCATAGCCTAAAACAAATCACAAATTATAAAACTAATCATGCCGTCCTAGACGACGAACCCCTCACTCCCTAACAAATTGAATGAGTTCTACTGTAGATTTGAGGCTCAGCCTATGGCTGACTCTAGCTTTTCCAGCTCCACTGTGCCTCTAGATCCTCCGTTCCTGATAGAGGAACATGAAGTTAGGAACCTGCTAAAATGTCAGAACTCTAGAAAGGCAGCTGGTCCCGACCTGGAAGTGGTGCGCAGACGAATTGTCTCTGGTTTTTACTGACATTTTCAATTTGTCCCTTAATGCGTGTAAAGTCCCTGCTTGTTTTAAATCAGCTATAATTGTTCCTGTACCAAAGAAAACAAATGTTAGCTGTTTAAACGATTACAGACCTGTGGCTTTGACTTCTGTAATTATGAAGGTATTTGAAAAGCTAGTAGCCAAGTATCTGTCTAATGTGACACTTGATTCGTTTCAATTTGCATATAGGAAGAAGAGGTCTGTAGAGGATGCTGTATCCCTCTGTATCCATTCCATCCTGCAGCACCTTGAGGCCAATTCTACTTATGCACGCATTTTGTTTATTGATTTTAGTTCTGCTTTTAATAATATAATACCAGCTAGGCTGTGCGACAAACTCCTTCAGATGGGCGTTAACAAGTCCATGTGTGATTGGATATTTGACTTTCTGACCAACAGGTCACAAGTGGTCAGAGTCAATAACAGGCTATCCAAGCCACTGCCCATTAGCATGGGTGCTCCCCAGGGTTGTGTTTTGTCCTCTTTACTTTATTTATTTTATACCAACGACTGCATCTCGCTTTCCGACTTAGTCAAAATATTTAAATTTGCGGATGACACCACTGTGACAGGTCTGATCTCCTGTAATGATGAAACAGCTTACAGAGCAGAAGTCTCTTCACTTGTCGAGTGGTGTGCCCAGAACAACTTAACCCTCAACATCTCCAAAACCAAGGAGATGATTGTGGATTTCCGCAAAAATAAAGCTGAACTCCAGCCTTTAATCATAAATGATCAGGCTGTTGAGAAGGTGGAAAGTTTCAAATTCCTGGGGACCACGATTTCCTCTTCTCTTAAATGGAACGTCAATGTGAGCCTTATCGTAAAGAAAGCCCACCAACGTTTGTTCTTCCTGAGGCAACTCAGGAAATTCAAAGTCTCAAAGATAGGGATGTGTCACTTCTACCGAGCTATGATAGAGAGTGTGCTCACATTCTCTATCACAGTTTGGTTTGGTAATTGTTCAGCTGAAGACAGAGAAGAGCTGAACAGGGTCGTGAAAACGGCATCGAAGATCGTAGGTAAGGATTTGCCGAGATTATGCAATATTTATAACGAGCGCATATTGAAGCTAGGGCTGAAGATAATAAGGGACCCCTCCCATCCAGCCAATGCTCTCTTTGCCACCCTTCCTTCGGGAAGAAGGGTACGCAGCATCAAATGCCGAACCACTCGTCTGCGTAACAGCTCGTACCCTGAAGCAGTGAGGGCCCTTAACTCCTCCTC
This sequence comes from Poromitra crassiceps, assembly GCF_964638095.1. Lineage (NCBI taxonomy): Eukaryota > Metazoa > Chordata > Actinopteri > Beryciformes > Melamphaidae > Poromitra > Poromitra crassiceps. The sequence continues at coordinate 59,099,044 of NC_139623.1, forward strand.
AGTTCAGTTCACCACCCCAATTTAATTTGACCCCCTGGTCTTTTAATGCACCAGACACTTTAATGCATTGTGCACTTTTTTTGGTTGCACTAGCCGCCTGTGCCTACCCTGCACTGTACACTGTATTGCATACTGTTTTGCATTTTGCAGTTGTTTTTGATTGCATGTTCCTACTTTTTATACATTGCAGCAGATGTGTAGTTGTATTGTCTGTCTCTCATGGTCTGTTACTGTGATTGTTTTGTCTGTTTGAGCATGCCAAGACAAATTCCAATCAATTTTGGTTGATATGGCAATAAAACTATTGAATCTTGAATCTTGAATCTTGACATGGGGATCAAATGAGAGGGTGGGGTCCAGGATGAAGCCCAGGTTGCGAGCCAGGGGGGAGGGGGTGATGGTTGTGTCCTCAATGGTGAGTATGATGGGTCCGGTTTTGCTGTGTGGATTTAGTGCCGAACAGAAGTAGTGCTGTCTTGTCACTTTGAGGAAGTTGTGGGTCAGCCAGGTTTTTATTGTGGATATCGTCGCTGTTGTGCCAGGACCTTGAATGTCCCTTTTTTCACTTTTTTACTTTATGTCATAAATCAGTGCCATTGGTCACCCTTCTCTGTGTGGTTTTTACCAAATGCAACCAATGGAAAAGCATTAAAACGAGCTTGTGAGTAAATCTCGTAACGCCATTCGCCCTCAATCTGTCAGTCAAACCTCGAAATTCGTCCCCTACCTCCATCTGTACCCCCCCACGCAGGACACTAAACCCGGAAAAGTCACACGGCAGACGTGCTGTGTATTTCTGATATCATTTTGTTTAATCCTGGCTTCCCTGACGTGAATAGATCAATAAAATGTTTTCCAGTTATTCCTAGGCTGCGAACTTGTTTTAACATGCAAATCGGAGTGTTTTCTGACGAGAATAAAGTAACGTTAACGCTACGTTGTCAGACTATTCTCACCCCATGCGAAAGCCCCGCCTCGGCCATGATGAGAGGCGAGGGGCGCGCTGTTGCTCCTGCGCGCGCCCCCGCGGCCCGAAGCTTGGGGCTCGTGCATGAGCATACGACTCTCTCCCGCCTGACTGGCCGGGAGAAAGTGCTTCTAAGTCGGACTGATAATATAAACAACATAATTTGAGCGTATCCAGGTAAGATATTAATAAAGTAATGACACATTCAGCGGGAAACTAACTATAATTAAGACATGTGCCAACTTTGACGACGTTTGGTTCAGTATTTTAAGAGCAAACAGGTTTTTTTAACTTCCTGAAAAGTTGCTGTTTTGGAGATTCGAGGTCCTGGAACGACAGCGACGATATGCAGGTTTCAATGTGGGTGAGGGGTAGGTTCTGAATGGATTTTGTGCTGATGTAGATCTGGGTATCGTCGGTGTGGCAGTGGAAGTCCAGGTTGAATTTGTGGATGATGTGACCAAGGGGGAGTATGTAAAAGATGAAGAGCAGGGGGCCAAGGACTGAGCCTTGGGGGTCCCCCTGCATGACAGGAGAGGGTGGTGTGACCACAGAGGGAGATGAACTGTTGTCTGTCAGTGAGGTAGGTGAGCCAGTCCAGTGCGGTGTCCTCAACACTCAGTTGGCACAGCCTTTGGAGGAGGATGGAATGACACACTGTATTAAAGGCTGCGCTGAGGTCTAGTATAGTATCAGGATGTTGAGGGCACCTGAGTCTGCAGAGATGAGTAGATCGTTGATGACCTTGGCCAGGGCACTCTCGGTGCTGTGAAATGGACGGAAGCCGGACTGAAGGGGTTCATAGAGGTTATTGGATTGGAGATGGGAGTGGAGTTGGGTGGCGACAATGCGTTCGAGGGTTTTGAAAAGGAAAGGTAGGTTGGAGTTAGGGCGCCATGAATGGCTTGCCATTACATTCAAGAAAAAAATATTAAATCTCCCACTCTTCTAAAAACATCCTGTGTTCGTCTTCATATTTGTGCTTACTTTTACATTTTCCCTGCCATTTTTAGAGAAAACTTGCCTTAAAAGAAAATGTTGGAAAACCCAATAGTGAAATCACATTATTATTATTTTCTTCCATTTTCCCCATTTCCAAGGTGATTGGTTAAGATTAGCTGCCTTTTTTGCTTTCCATTTCCAAGGTATGTGATTGGTTTGAAGTGGTTGGCTCTCACACTGAAGCACTGCTATACATAAACATGGCCTGTATGTAGTGTTAGAAACACACTCACATACAATTTGATGTGAATTGAAGAGCCGCATAAGAACGAGCAAAGAGCCGCATACGGCTCGAGATCCTTGGATTGGCCATCCCAATGTATGGTCTCTCCTGATTCTAAATAGAATCGCTTGGTTAGACCAAGTCAAACTATTTCCTAAGCATTTTACCAAATGGAAAATAAATGGAGGATTGGTTCATATGCCACGGGCGTGACTTTAGCTCTCTATACACCTACACGTCACGTGTTATTTTAGCGTGTGCGTGAGCAGCTGCACGCCGTGTGTCCTGGCTCTCTCCATCCTCTCCTCCTCCGCTCTCCTCTGAATGGCTGCCTGTGTTAGCCCACACAATGGCTGCAGGATCCTATGACCGCCACCGCCTGTGTGACACATCCACCCGTCACTTATGGTAAGGGCCGCGGACAATAGGCCAACGCCTGCATGACACATAGAGACACTGCAGCGCGCATCACACTTCCAAAGCCACGTCCACCATTGGGGAAACCGGGATCGCTAGTTCAAAGGCAAAAGCAGTCGTCGGGAAGAAATCTGAACAGATATGGACAGCCTCACAAGGTTTTCAAACAGACAAATCTGTCAACGAATGACTTCAGCACACTGCCTCCGACAGAGAGCAGAATGTATAATGAAAAAAACAAACTTAAAGGCCTCCATCAATGTCCTTTTTCATTCATGTTACTCCAAGCTGGAAAAGGATCCCACACAGTGGCCTGACATGAAATACTTCGACATTTTCCAGTAACGTTACTTAAATCAATCACGATAATGTATTGATATTAATTTCACTTCATATTTAAAAATCTGAAATGCAACAATGCATTTCAGACTAGTTTGAGTGAGTTTGAGTGACTGATGTGGCATTGCTGTTAAAGTGGATTGATGCTAAGTTAACTATCGTCAAATAACAAATCTGTGAGATTTCGCATTACTTTTGCACCCTGTAGCCTACTGGCAGTCAATACAGAGCAAAATATCCTGAGACCATCACACATCACATCACACTCATCTGTTTTATAGCGAGGAACTGACTGGCTCAGTGCTCTCTCCTCCGTTGGCTTCCTTTTTTTGCTCGGGAGTACAAAAAACTTTAATTTGGGATTTTCTTTTTTACATTTGTGGTCTGTGCAGCCCACCACACAGACAGCTTTTAGCCATGTTCAAGGGAAATGACGCGGGTGTATGGAAGTGAATGGAGAGCTTTCCCCAATGATGGGTGTGGCCTATTTCATGCAGTGTCTCTATCCAGCAGTCACTTATGGTAAGTAAGGGTCACGGACTAGGTGGAGATGATGCAGTGTCTCTATCCAGCAGTCACTTATGGTAAGGACTAGGACTAGGTGGAGATGGTCTGGCTGACGCGGCCGCTTGATGTGAGGTGAACGCAAAGTGGGAGGTGACCCTCCGCAGGGGGGGGGGCTCCAAGCAGTTTCAGGGGAGATGACATTAGTTATCAAAAGGAGATCTCATAGAATAGCCTGTGATTTGGTTAAAGAGATAGTTCAGAGATACAGTAGTTTTGGTTAATTTGACTGTTTTTCCTACTTTCCCAGAGTCAGAAAGTAATAAATGCCTTCAGACAGAACTTTGAATGTCTTTGGTGTCGTCTGAAGTACCGTGTGTCAAATAGTCATACCTAGTGTCCTCTAGAGAGAGAGTGGCGTCAGAGTCATACCTAGTGTCCTCTAGAGAGAGAGTGGCGTCAGAGTCATACCTAGTGTCCTCTAGAGAGAGAGTGGCGTCAGCGGAGGAGCAAAATGCGACACTCATTAGCCAATGAACAGCCAGGAATGGGTCTCGCGCTACTTTTGCATGCTAAAATAAAGCTGATAATGTACAATTTGATTCAAGGGGGGAAAAACCCTTTCAGAGTACAACACAAACTGTCTATTTTGCTGCAACTCGACAGTGCTGCTTAATCCAGGACCTTACTTCCTGGAACTCTTGAGAGTAAAAAACTGGTCCATTGGAGTGAATGGAGATGTCGGAACTCTTCTATTATACGGCTCTGGTCATACCCAGCTATCTGGGTCAACATCATGATCCCATAGACATCCAGGAATTGAGCGAGAGGGGGGAGCCTTTTTCTAAGCTTTGTCTGGGGGGAGCCCACAGTCTCACACTTTGAAAAACCCCTGCTGTAGAAGACACTTGACAGACAGCGAGGCAGCTACTTAACAGCCATGATGTCAAGTTCCCCTGTCACTCCTCATGCGTCTGACACCGAGCCTCTCGTTACAGAATGACGACCATAATGAATGTGTCAGAGTCACTCAACACTGTCACACCTGCTGTACTTGAGAAGGACTCTTCAGCCAGGTTCTGCTCTCAGCCGTTCAAAGTGGCGGGGGGGCGTGTCTGTGTAGTGTAGGGGGCGTCTCTGTGTAGTGTAGGGGGCGTGTCTGTGTAGTGTAGGGGGCGTGTCTGTGTAGTGTCGAGGTAAAAGCACTCCGCCGACAGCGGACAGAGCCTAGGAATCGAGCGCGCGAGATGCCTAGTAAGAAGAAAGTCTAGTGCACTGGCTTGTTCTATGTCTGTGTGTGTGCGTGTGTGTGTGTGTGTGTGTGTGTGTCTCTCTCTCTCTCTCTCTCTCTCTCTCTCTGTCTGTCTGATTCTCGGCCCTCTGTCTATCTGTCTCTCTGTGGGTGTCTTTTAACAACAGGGTGCCTGGAGAGACTGAATAGCACAATCTAAAATCTATTACTACCAGGGAGGATAAGTGAAAATCCAAGTGCCAGTAGGTGAATGTCTGCACAGTGGGAGAGAGGAGGGGAGATGTGGATTACCGCCATAGTTCACCACCTGCTAGCTTGTGCAAGACAGACAGACAGACAGACAGACAGACAGACAGACAGACAGACAACAGACAAATAGACAGACAGACAACAGACAAATAGACAGCATTTCTACTCTGTCTGTGTTCACAGCAGCAGAGCTGCCCCCCCCCCCCCCCCCACACACACACACACACACACACACACACACACACACACACTAGTAAACACTGATAAAACAATTATTTTTTATATATTGTTTATTTTCATTAGTCTATTCCTTTTTTAACTTTTTTAGATTTATTATTTCTTTGGGGGGGGGCTTCAGTTGAATTCAGCTCAAGTATATTTAGTTCAAACAAATCCAGTATTAAAGACACGTTTTTTCAAGTTCAATAAATGCATGAAGGCATTGTGACATCATCAGTGATGCCATCAGAGCAATTCTGATGTCATCAGTGATGCGAAGTTATGACATCATCAGTTTGTGCGAGCCTAGGAATCGAGCGCGCGTAGACCGCGAGATGCCTAATTGCGTTGAATTATCGTGATCTCAATATCAGTCTAAATAATTGTGATTTATTATTACAATGGCGCAGTCCTAACACACACTTAATAATAATAATAGATGGGACTTATATAGCGCTTTTCCAGGGCTCAAAGACGCTTTACAATAGGCTACACAAAAACTAAACACTGGGGGGGGGCGGGGGGTGACGTTAGTAAACATATAACGACAGAGATTACACTAAACACTGAGTACTATGTGGGGGGGGGGGGGCGATAGTGGTGAGACAAGACAGTAGACAGAGACAGCACACAAGCAAGGATGGGGGGAGGGAGCAGAGGGACTAAGGGAAGGCGGTGGAAAAGAGATGGGTTTTGAGGCGGGAGTGGAAGACTGTGAGGGACTCTGAGGTTCTGATTTCTTGGGGAAGGGCGTTCCAGAGTCTGGGAGCTGCCCGAGAGAAAGCTCTGTCCCCAAAGCTGCGGAGTTTGGACTTGGGGGTGGAAAGGAGGTCGGCTGAGGAGGATCTGAGGGACCGGGAGGGTTGGTAGGGGGAGAGGAGGTCTGTGAGGTAAGGGGGGGCCAGTTGATGAAGGGCTTTGTAGGTGATGACCAGGATTTTGTAGTTGATGCGGTAGGGGATGGGAAGCCAGTGGAGTTCTTTGAGGACAGGGGTGATGTGGTGCCAGGATTTGGTGTGGGTGAGGAGTCGAGCTGCTGCATTCTGAACCAGTTGGAGTCTGTTGATGAGGGTGGAGTTGATGCCGTGAAGGAGTGAGTTGCAGTAGTCCAGGCGGGAGGAGATGAAGGCGTGAATGAGTTTCAGCAGTGGAGTGTGAGAGGGAGGGGCGAATTTTGGCAATATTACGGAGGTGGTAGAAGGAGGATTTGACGATTTGACGGATGTGGGGTTCAAGGGAAAGGGTGGGGTCGATGATGACGCCGAGATTGCGTGCCTGGGAGGAAGGGGAAACAGTGGTGTTATCGATGGTGAGGGTGGGGTTGTTGGTTTTGGAGAGAGTGGACTTGGAGCCGATGAGGAGAAGTTCTGTTTTATCACTGTTGAGTTGTAGAAAATTTTCTTGCATCCAGGAATTGATAGCAGACAGGCAGGAGTTGATGTGGGAGAGGGGTGGGTTGTGGGGGGAGGTGGTGCTGAGGTAGATCTGGGTGTCGTCGGCATAACAGTGAAAGTCCAGGTTGAAGTGACGGAGGATCTGACCGAGGGGGAGGATGTAAGTGATGAACAGAAATGGACCGAGTACAGAACCTTGGGGGACACCATGTGAGACTATAGAGGGAGCAGAGGAGTGGTTGTGTAGGGAAATGAATTGAGAACGGTTGGAGAGGTAGGAGTGAATCCACCTGAGTGCAGTACCTTCGATACCGAGATCTTCCAATCTGGAGAGCAGGATGTTATGGTTCACGGTATCGAAGGCTGCACTCAGGTCGAGGACGATGAGGATGGTGAGGGATCCGGAGTCGGCAGAGGTGAGGAGGTCATTGAAGACTTTGATGAGTACTGTTTCAGTGCTGTGGAGGGGGCGGAAACCAGATTGGAGGGGTTCGAATAAATCATTGGAGTGCAGGTGGTGTTGAAGTTGGGTGGCTACTATGCGTTCCAGGGTTTTTGAGAGGAAGGGGAGGTTGGAGATAGGCCGGTAGTGATTGAGGCAGGATGGGTCAAGACCGGGTTTCTTCAGGATGGGAGTGACAGCAGCAGTTTTGAAAGCAGAGGGGACAGTGCCATGGGAGAGTGAGGAGTTGAAGAGGTTTGTGAGGTAGGGGCAGATGACAGGAAGGCATGATTTAAGAAGGGGGGTGGGGAGGGGGTCAAGGGAGCAGGTTGTGGGTTTGGATGAGCTGATGAGTTTGGAGACGGTGGAGGCAGTGACAGGGGTGAACCGGGAAAGACGGCGGTGGGGGGGGAGGCTAGGAAAGGCAAGCGGGATGGAGAGGAGAGAAGCAGGGGTAGGGGCAGCTGGGGGGGACAGAGGGGACAGTGATTGGTAGATGGTGGTGATTTTGTCAGCAAAGAATTGAAGGAAGGCAGTGTATTGTTCAGATGAGGAGGTAGGGAAGGCGTCGGTACGGGGCTTGAGGAGGCTGTTGACGGTGGAAAAGAGGGTTTTGGGATTACGGCTGGGGTCGTTGATGATGGAGGAGAAATAGTCAGACTTGGCGGCAGTGAGGGCATCTTTGTAGGTTGAGAGGTGGAGTTTGTAGGCTTCGAGGTGAACGGTGAGTGGTGTTTTCTTGATGAGTCTTTCCAATTGGCGGCCGGTCTGTTTGAGTGTGTGGAGTTGAGGTGTGAACCAGGGTGCAGAGGTGGTGAAGGAGACGGTTTTTGTTTTGAGAGGGGCCAGCAGGTTGAGGGAAGCAGATAGTGTGTTGTTAAGGTTGTTGGTGAGATCGTCAGGTGAGGTGGGGGGAGGTTCCTGGGGGAGAATGTTGGAGATCAGATCGGAGAGTTGGAGGGGGTCAATGGATTTTATTTTCCGGAAGGTGATTTGCCTGAGGATCTGTGGACGTGGGGTTGGGGATGGGACAGTGAACTGGATGATGCTATGGTCTGACAGAGGGAATGGGGACGGATGGATGTTGTGAACTGGTTGATTGAGGGAGCAGACGAGGTCGAGGATGTGGCCTTTGACATGGGTGGGGAAAGTGACGTGCTGGGTGAGGTTGAAGTTGTCCAGTAAGGTGGTGAATTCAGAGGTAAACTTGGAGGTCGGTGAGTCGATGTGAATGTTGAAGTCGCCAAGGAGCAGTAGACGGGAGGAGAGGGATGAGGCAATTGTGAGAAGTTCAGACAGATCAGATAAAAAGGATGGGTTTGGTTTGGGGGGCCGGTAGATGACAATAACAGTCAGTGAGAAGCAGGTTTTGAAGGCAAGTGATTCAAATGAGGAGACAGTGGGGAGGATGAGTTCTGAAGTCCGAAAGTTCTGGTTGAATATCACTGCAAGGCCACCTCCACGGCGGGAGGGGCGGGGTTTAGAAATGTAATTAAAGCCAGGGGGGGATGATTGGTTGAGGGAGAAAAAGTCATCAGGTTGTTGCCAGGTTTCAGTGAGGAGGAGAAAATCAAGTGAGTTGTCCAGTACCAGTTCATGCAGTGGAGATAGCGGCGGCGGCGGAGGATGCCAGCAGAGCGAGTGGGGATGAGTGCATCATGGTGTAGCCTGTAGTTATTATTAAGAAGCAGGAGTTAATGGGAAGAGTAATGGATATGAGGGGGGAAGCTGGGCTGAGGGAAAAACAGGTAGGGAGTAGCATGGAGTAAAACAGGGGGTAGGGTGAGTAGGAGCATGAGAAAGTTGAATGCGGGACCCATAATGGCAGCAGAGGGGTGGGAAAGTGGGGTGAAAGTAACGTTAGCACGGGCAAGCGTTACGTTGCTACTCACGGTACAGATGAGTTTGTGATGAATGAGGCCAGGGAGAGTGGTGTCCGGAGGGTCCAGTGAGTGAGGTAAGGATAATGGTAGTCCGAAAGAGCGGAGGGAAAGAGTCGGGGTGAGAATACGAGCTGAGAAATTAGGGACAGAGCCGAGGGCAGCTCACCAGACGTTAGCTAGCCGGCTAGCCAGATGGAGCTAACAGCCGGTTAGCAGAGGAGCGTAGGCAGGGGGGGTAGGGAGACAGTGAGACAAGTCGGACAGAGACGAAAACGGTATAGGGAAAGCAAAACAAAAGTCGATAAAAGAATAAAGTAACGTTACAAAACAGGGAAAAGACAAACAGACAGACGAAGAAGCGGCAGCCACACACGACGCCAGCAGGACTCTCAGACAAACACAAACACAGTGACGTAGTGACGTAGAGCAAGAAGATGTTGTTGTTGTTGTCTTGTTTGTTCTGTCCCTTGGTTTCTAGCAGAGCCGCCAACAGACTGAGGACACACATACGCACGCACACGCACACACACACACACACACACACACACACACACACACACACACACACACACACACACACACACACACACACACAGGAACGGGCAGACACGAGACCCAGAGAGCACAATGCACCACGGTCACATTTCTCACATGATCCTCACCAGCTGTCACTGTCACTCTAGACACACAGAGAGCGTGAAAGGACTCTGTGTGTGTGTGTGTGTGTGTGTGTGTGTGTGTGTGTGCGTGTGTGTGTGTGTGTGTGTGTGTGTGTGTGTGTGTTGTTGTTGTTGTTGTAGTTGTTGCGGGAGGCTTTATGAGGCAAAGCCAGGGAGAACAGATAGTATAACAGGCTCCTTAGTCACAGGCGATTTGGCAAAGCCATAGTGATCATACTGTAGTAATCACAATGAGCTGCAGTTGTATTTACAACGGACAGAGGGACTGAATATGAAGAGACCAGAGAGACCAGAAGAGTAAGACAATGAGAGATAGAGAATTAGTAGACAGAAGTTGTCCATTTTGCAACTATCACCGATTTATATAATCACAGAGGTGTGACCAAGTTAAAGGAGAAATTCACTTCATTTTTCTAATGCAACTAGGATCTAGGTAATAAGAGCAGACATTTTTGAAATTGCTGAAGTATTGGGCTACAGTAGATCTAGCTGTGCAACAGCGTGGAACAGAGGCTGATAGGGCATGTAGGAACTGTGCCTGCTGATCCTGGGACTGTGTGTGGAACCTGAGTCTGCCTGCTGATCCTGGGACTGTGTGGAACCTGAGTCTGCACTGTCTGCACTTGTGTACACGTACACAAGTGCACGTATCCACCCCCTCCACACACACACACACACACACACACACACACACACACACACACACACACACACACACACACACACACACACACACACACACACACACACAAAGCTGGCCAGAAAACCAAAAATAGCCTCAAGTAACATGTGTCATGTTACTGTACAAGGGTTTAAGTCCTAGAAATGTGAGAGCGGTGGGTGTGTCCCGTATGACAATAGTGTGACATGTGTAACATATTACCTCCACACATATAATACCCACACCCACACACAGATTACATACATGAGCTATAATGACGGTAACTTAAGACAGAAGAGCACTGTGCATCTGTGTGTGCGTGTAGCAAGGACGTCACGTAAAGGCCCCCTCCAGTCACTTCTTCCTACCTGTTTCACGTGAAAACGTATGTGCACGTGCTGTAAAAACCCACGTCACTATTTGTGCCAAAGAGCTTAGATTGATAAGAACCGAAGATAGTGTGTTCCACTTTCCACTGCAACATAATAAGACTGCAGCAGGCGCTGTTGTAAAAGAATCAGCGACTCATCTTCTCTTCAGTATACTCTTTGTCTGCGATAAAACGGAAGTAGGAACATACAAACATCATCAACATTCAATACAACGTGGTGCTAGCAGCCACATGTGCTTCAAAGAAATGTACATGGGATCCCGCGCGAGGGGTCCATGAGAAACCAGCCAGGCGAGTCTAACCTCATCGAGGTAGGCTAGAAACGGGTCTCAGATCGAATTTAATTTTTCTAATTGAAATGTTTTAAGTGAGTTGGTTCTCAGGAACCTGAGCCTCTCCATCCGTATAACAGAGATCATGTCCATCAACCACAATAGAAAAGGAGGTGAAGAGGGGGACTTCCATTTAGTGTTAATTTTGTAGACGAAAACTATGACGAAAAATGTTAGTCGACTACCTTTTTCCCCAAGACTAAGATGAGACTAAAATGTTCAGACTTTTAGTTTCATTGACTAAGACGAGACTAAAATACTCAGACTTTTAGTCGACTAAAACTTGACTAAACAAAAAGAGGATGAGTGCGCACTTTGGTTTGCAGCAAAACATAAAAGCATAAAAACAGGCATAACATCACGCAACATCTGGATAAAAAACATAAAATGCAGACACAGTTAAACACAATATAAGTACAAAGTAGCAGTTTAAAGTGCCAGTGTGGTTTAAAGTGACCAGTGCAAGTGCAAGGCTATAGGCCAAAGTGGTCGTTTTGACACTCAGCACTACACAAATTACAGAAATAAATGTCGGTGTGATGGTGTGTTGACCTGGAGCAGCTGTCATGTTGGTGTGATGGTGTGTTGACCTGGAGCAGCTGTCATGTTGGTGTGATGGTGTGTTGATCTGGAGCAGCTGTCATGTTGGTGTGATGGTGTGTTGATCTGGAGCAGCTGTCATGTTGGTGTGATGGTGTGTTGATCTGGAGCAGCTGTCATGTTGGTGTGATGGTGTGTTGATCTGGAGCAGCTGTCATGTTGGTGTGATGGTGTGTTGACCTGGAGCAGCTGTCATGTTGGTGTGATGGTGTGTTGACCTGGAGCAGCTGTCATGTTGGTGTGATGGTGTGTTGACCTGGAGCAGCTGTCATGTTGGTGCTTTGTTATTCGCATCTTTCAATATTCGGTCTAAAGGTAAACGCGGAGCAAATGGCGAGTGAAACCTTCTGACACGTGAAATAAACCGAACAGAACGAGGCAGTGTAACGCCATCTGACATGTTAAGTAAGAGCGCCGGAAATAGACCTGTCTGATGTTTTGATGGCTCAACATTTCCTCCTTTGTTACCGTGACTTCAGGGTTTGTCAAGTGTACAACAAAGCGCAGGCCGTGTAATACGACTTGGCGTGCTAAATAAAACGCTGACGGTTTTCCAAGGCAAATCGTTTGCCGTGCAAGTAAACAAAGTCGCGTGAAGGCCAAGTAAAACCTTTTGACATTTTTAAATGAAGACGTTAAAAATAGATGGGAGAGGATCAGCTGCGTCCCGACCGGCAGAGAAAGCTAATCTTCTGATTTGTGCCGTTTTCATGACAATGGAAATGACAGCATCACGCAACATCAGAGCAACGTGCCATAACAGATAGCCCAGTGTGTCAAACAGCCTGCAGCTAGCAGGCAGCCTGCCAGGCACACCAGGGGGGCTGTGTATGTGTGTGTGTGTGTGTGTGTGTGTGTGTGCATATATTATTTGTGTGAGAATGTGTGTGTGCGTAGCCTTTGTTTGCCAGTAGCCCACACTGTGTGTGTGTGTGTGTGTGTGTGTGTGTGTGTGTGTGTGTGTGTGTGTGTGTGTGTGTGTGTGTGTGTGTGTGTGTTTATGTCTGCGTTATGATGCAAATAGCAGCAATTCCACCCACTCAGCCTGTGTAAAGACACTATTAACAAGAGACTGACCACCTCCACCCTGCAATACCCCCAAGTCCAGGTGTGTGTGCTTCTTACTCTCTCTTGCCACACACACACACACACACACACACACACACACACACACACACACACACACACACACACACACACACATACACACACACACAAACACACACACACACACACACACACACACACACACATCCTGTAGCACACAGACACATCCTGTAGCACACACACACACACACACACACACACACACACACACACACACACACACACACACACACACACACATCTTGTAGCACACACACACATCCTGACCTGTAGTATTGAAATGTAGGATTGAAAAGGCGGACTGAAATAATGCCTTTTCCATTGGAACTTTTGGCCGCACTAATTTGCGTTTCCATTATGGATTTGAACACGCCGAGCTGTGCCAAGCCGCCGCAAGATAGACATAGACCTTATCTGGCATCAGGGCCAAAGCATGCAAGACCCACCTCCAAGTAGGGCTGGGCGATATATCCAATATACTCCATGTATCGCGGCTTGTGCCACGTGAGATGTAGAAATGACTATATCGCGAACATTCGAGTATAATTGTCACGCATTGTTTATAACTTAAGCCGCCGGCATGACTCGCTTCACGTTTCCTCTTGTCAGCTCTCTTCAAGGGAGAGCTCTGTCACACTTCAGGAAGGGAGGGGGAATCACATGGATACGTCAAACGGCGTCAGACACACCCGTCCTTAACCTACATGTATGTGCGATTCGAAATCACGCTTCCCCACTAACCAACCCAAGCAGGCGCAGCTGGCGAAACATGGCCGCCTCCAGTGTGGCTGGTGACAGTTTATTATAACAAAACAACCACTATTGCGATTTGCAATACATGTCCCGCAAGGTTTCTGAGATTAGGGGAAAGTCTGAGCTGGCGTTACGCTAAACCAAATGTGGGGAGGAGGCAGCGGATTTGTTTGGCATTAACGTTAGCTGTTGTGGTCGGGGCTAACGTTAGCTAGCTGGTTAGGCTACCTAGTTTAGCAGGCAGCGCTCCACAAGCTTGTTGTGACCAAAATCCCCGCATTTAAAGCACTTCATACTCCCAGAGCTGGCATAAACCATAGAGAACCTCATGCATTACTCAAAATGAAATGTCCAGGGTTTGTGTCTCCAAAAGCAACTAACGCTAACGTTACATGCAAGCTAACGTAGCTAGCTGCGGGGCAGTCATGATCTATAAGGAAAACGAATGCGCACATTTAGCCTACATAAAAGTCAACATCACATACGTGTATTTTCTTTAATGTAGACTAGATGCATCATTTTTCAGTCAAAAGTGAAACGACACAGATATGATGGCGTATAGTGAGGCTTTCCATGCCTCACTATAGAACTGGCCCCAATGCAAAATTCAGACACCTTATATGTTGCCGTCATGCCAATAAGAGTCTAAATTTATTTTTTTATGTTTTATCTGCAGACTAAGCAGCTAGGCTTTCGGTTCTATAAAAGCCATTATTTTTTGTATTGACTATTGAGTGATAAACTTTACTAAAACAATCATATTATATCAGAAGTGTTGTTTGTGTTCACAGTGATGTCAGATTTGCTTAGGTCAGAGCTATGGAATATTAAATCATCCATCTTTGCTCACTATCTGCCCTTTCTTTCTTCTTCTTTTTTACCGCAGGTGTGCATAAAATACAGGTTAAGAACTTATGGAAAAGTCATGGAAATCCATTGGTCAAAATGTGTATGAACCCTGAAGGGTTAAATTGAGCATTTATGAGAGATTTCAAAAATATCGAGATATACAGTATATCGTGTATCGCGATATAGCCGAAAAACATCGCGATATTCTTTAGAGGCCATATCGCCCAGCCCTACCTCCAAGCAAGCTGCGGTGACGTCTGGCCAATCACAGCCAACCTGTGACAAACACCCCCCCCGCGCCCCCCCCCCCCCCGCCTTCCAACTCAAACAAGCGTGTGCTGAGACTCACCTCCTGTCTGTGGTGGAGAGCAGAGAAAGCTGTTTTAATAAGTCCTGTCTGTGCTGGAGAGCAGAGAAAGCTGTTTTAATAAGTCCTGTCTGTGCTGGAGAGCAGAGAAAGCTGTTTTAATAAGTCCTGTCTGTGCTGGAGAGCAGAGAAAGATGTTTGAATAAGTCCTGTCTGTGCTGGAGAGCAGAGAAAGCTGTTTTAATAAGTCCTGTCTGTGCTGGAGAGCAGAGAAAGATGTTTTAATAAGTCCTGTCTGTTCTGGAGAGCAGAGAAAGCTGTTTTAATAAGTCCTGTCTGTGCTGGAGAGCAGAGAAAGCTGTTTCAATAAGTCCTGTCTGTGCTGGAGAGCAGAGAAAGATGTTTTAATAAGTCCTGTCTGTGCTGGAGAGCAGAGAAAGCTGTTTTAATAAGTCCTGTCTGTGCTGGAGAGCAGAGAAAGATGTTTTAATAAGTACTGTCTGTGCTGGAGAGCAGAGAAAGCTGTTTTAATAAGTCCTGTCTGTGCTGGAGAGCAGAGAAAGCTGTTTTAATAAGTCCTGTCTGTGCTGGAGAGCAGAGAAAGCTGTTTTAATAAGTCCTGTATGTGCTGGAGAGCAGAGAAAGCTGTTTTAATAAGTCCTGTCTGTGCTGGAGAGCAGAGAAAGCTGTTTTAATAAGTCCTGTCTGTGCTGGAGAGCAGAGAAAGCTGTTTTGATAAGTCCTGTCTGTGCTGGAGAGCAGAGAAAGCTGTTTGAATAAGTCCTGTCTGTGCTGGAGAGCAGAGAAAGCTGTTTTAATAAGTCCTGTCTGTGCTGGAGAGCAGAGAAAGCTGTTTTAATAAGTCCTGTCTGTGCTGGAGAGCAGAGAAAGCTGTTTTAATAAGTCCTGTCTGTGGTGGAGAGCAGAGAAAGCTGTTTTAATAAGTCCTGTCTGTGCTGGAGAGCAGAGAAAGCTATTTTAATAAGTCCTGTCCTGTCTGTGCTGGAGAGCAGAGAAAGCTGTTTTAATAAGTCCTGTCTGTGCTGGAGAGCAGAGAAAGATGTTTTGATAAGTCCTGTCTGTGCTGGAGAGCAGAGAAAGATGTTTTAATAAGTCCTGTCTGTGCTGGAGAGCAGAGAAAGATGTTTTAATAAGTCCCGTCTGTGCTGGAGAGCAGAGAAAGCTGTTTTGATAAGTCCTGTCTGTGCTGGAGAGCAGAGAAAGCTGTTTTAATAAGTCCTGTCTGTGCTGGAGAGCAGAAAAAGCTGTTTTGATAAGTCCTGTCTGTGCTGGAGAGCAGAGAAAGCTGTTTTAATAAGTCCTGTCTGTGCTGGAGAGCAGAGAAAGCTGTTTTAATAAGTCCTGTCTGTGCTGGAGAGCAGAGAAAGCTGTTTTAATAAGTCCTGTCTGTGCTGGAGAGCAGAGAAAGCTGTTTTAATAAGTCCTGTCTGTGCTGGAGAGCAGAGAAAGCTGTTTTAATAAGTCCTGTCTGTGCTGGAGAGCAGAGAAAGCTGTTTTGAAAAGTGCGTAGTTGGGTTTCCATCCAAGCGTATCGCAAATTTTAACCCAATCTTCAGAAAATCAGCAAAAGAATATGCGAAATTATGCGAATTTCCACCCACTACTGTTTCTGCGAATATTATGAGTTGTTAATGAGGGCGCAACTGGTTGTGCTGTATGCCTCTGCTACTGTCATTAACGTTACACCCAATACATGCTTTATGAAAAACATCTATACATTTAAAGTTTCTTGGTTATAAACTACACCACAGAATGGATTACCAGGTGCCACTCTTCAGTCTGGCATACATCCACCAGTCAGTTACTGTAAGTGAATAAAATGTCAATTATAGAAGTGAGTCCCGTTCAAACACACCGCGGTGGGGAAGTGCACTGGCGGTCTAAAACCTTCAAATTGCGCCTAAATGTGCGTTGCTTTATCTACATGCTTCATTACATTACATTACATTACGTCATTTGGCAGACGCTTTCATCCAAAGCGACTTACAATAACACATTTTTGTATCAACTATGTTGTCTATGACAACTACAAGTTCTGAAGGAACAGTGGTACAAGTTTAGTTTAGGTTAGTAGTTTTCTTGTTTTTTGTTTTTGTTTTTTAAGAAAGAGAGAGAAAGAAGTGATTCAGCAGTCCTGACCGAAGGTTGAAGCTCGTTCCACCATTGAGGTGCCAGGGACGAGAAGAGTCGAGATCGGGATGAGCGACTTTTGAGCCCCCGTAGCGAAGGAGGGGCGAGGCGTCCTGCACTGTTGGAGGAGCGAAAGGAGCGCTGAGAGGTTTGGAACCTGACCATAGATTGCAGGTACAGGGGAGCTGACTGGTGTACTGCCCTGTAGGCCAGTACCAGTGTCTTGAATTTGATGCGAGCCGAGAACCCAGGGGGTTCCTCCGTACATAACCCCCCACTAAAAACATGCAGAAGATCGTCATCCGACCAGTGACGACAACATCTGAAGTTGGTCCCCGGGCGCTGGAAAGAAAAAGCGACCACTGCTCCTGGCCTGCCCCCTGGAGGAAAGGACAAGCCTGAATGGGTCAAATGCAGAGGACATATTTCACCGGCCACCGTCAGCATGAGTGTGTGTTGTGGCCGCATGCATGTGTTGTAGTGTGTTCGTGTGACAATAAAGACGGGCTTCCGTCTTTTTTTCCGTTTTTTTAGATGGGAAGCCAGTGGAGGTCCTGGAAGAGGGGAGTGGCATGAGAGAATTTGGGTTGGTTGAATACCAGACGGGCTGCAGCGTTCTGAATGAGCTGAAGCGGTCGGATGTCGGTGGCAGGTAGGCCGGCCAGGAGCACGTTGCAGTAGTCCAGGCGAGAGATGATAAGTGACTGGACCAGGGGTTGAGTCGCTTCTCTTGTGAGAAAGGGACGGATTTTGCGGATGTTGTAGAGGGAGAACCTACAGGAGCGTGCTGTCGCAGCTATGTTGGCTGAGCAAGACAGCTGGTTGTCAAGGATCACCCCAAGGTTCTTAGCTGTTTGGGGGGGGGGGCAGTGGGGGGGCTTCATATAGCCTACCTATTCATAACAAGCCTTCGTCATGTTTGACAGTCAAAGTTTTGGAGTTTGGTTGTGGTGATCTGAAACTTCATCTGTTTCCACTGCACCTGATTGCATTTACCTTTTTATCGATATGCCAACTTTTCCACCTCCACCAAGCATAAAAACTTTGATGCGATATTTTGAGTTTTTTTCACATTTTCCGGCGCTTCCACTCAGGTTTTTTATGCTCAAATTGAAAATTTGCATAAAAACAGGTGGATGGAAACCCACCTTCTCTCTCTCTCACTAAAATGCTCCTCTACAGAGAGTCGGCCGTGGGAGATGATGACTCCACTCCTTCCTCCTCTTCCAATAAATTCTTCTTAACCGAGTGTCAGCTGTGGCAATAACGGCTGTCGGGGAAATATCTGGACAAAGGTATTTATTAGGCTCGGATACAGTGTGTGTGTGTGTGTGTGTGTGTGTGTGTGTGTGTGTGTGTGTGTGACTGTGTCGGTGTGTGTGTCTCTGTGTGAGTGTGTGTGTGAGGACATAGTGACTTTACGAGCGCGAGCTAGTTTTACAAGGTCTAGCCTTCACCACTCCAACTTCTTTCATACGTGCCGTCGTCGAGTTACACACCACACGGCTCGATGTGTGAATCTCTCTCTCTTTATCTCACTCTCTCTCTCCGCCATCCTTCCATTCTCCATCAGTGTGTCTCTCCCTCTGTCTTTCTCTCTCTCTCTCCCCATCTGGCAGTAATGGCCGATGGAGTGTGAAATGAGAAAGTGTATCATAGTGTGCTCTGTGGCTCCGTGTCCTGAGCTATAAGCTATGACTAGTCAGAGTGAAAAATAACATGCAGCGAGACACACACATTAACATGCCATGGGACGGTGTGTGTGTGTGTGTGTGTGTGTGTGTGTGTGTGTGTGTGTGTGTGTGTGTGTGGGGGGGGGGGGGGTCAGTTTAGCAAGCCAGAGCTCAGCTTAAATTACTCATGTCACGGTTGGCACACCGCTGCTTTCTCTCACAACTCTAAGCCCCCCACACATGATCTAACCCCCCCACGCATGATGTAAGCCCCCCCACACATAATCTAAGCCTCACCACACATGATCTAAGCCCCCCACACATGATCTAAGCCCCCACACACATGATATAAGCCCCCCCACACTTGGTCTAAGCCCCCACACATGATCTAAGCCCCCCACACATGATCTAAGCCCCCACACATGATCTAAGCCTCCCCACACATGATATAAGCCTCCCCACACATGATATAAGCCCCCCACACATGATCTAAGCCCCCACACACATGATCTAAGCCCCCATCTAAGCCCCCACACACATGATCTAAGCCCCCACACATGATCTAAGCCTCCCCACACATGATCTAAGCCCCCACACATGATCTAAGCCCCCACACATGATCTAAGCCTCCCCACACATGATCTAAGCCTCCCCACACATGATCTAAGCCCCCACACACATGATCTAAGCCCCCACACACATGATCTAAGCCCCCACACATGATCTAAGCCTCCCCACACATGATCTAAGCCCCCACACATGATCTAAGCCTCCCCACCCATGATCTAAGCCCCCCACACATGATCTAAGCCCCCACACATGATCTAAGCCTCCCCACACATGATCTAAGCTTCCCCTAAGCCCCCACACATGATCTAAGCCCCCCCACACATGATCTAAGCCCCCACACATGATCTAAGCCTCCCCACACATGATCTAAGCCGCCCCACACATGATCTAAGCCCCCCCACACATGATCTAAGCCCCCACACATGATCTAAGCCCCCCCACACATGATATAAGCCCCCACACATGATCTAAGCCTCCCCACACATGATCCAAGCCCCCACACATGATCTAAGCCTCCCCACACATAATCTAAGCCCCCACACATGATCTAAGCCTCCCCACACATTATCTAAGCCCCCACACATGATCTAAGCCTCCCCACACATGATCTAAGCCCCCACACATGATCTAAGCCTCCCCACACATTATCTAAGCCCCCACACATGATCTAAGCCTCCCCACACATGATCTAAGCCCCCCCCACACATGATCTAAGCCCCCACACATGATCTAAGCCTCCCCACACATGATCTAAGCCCCCACACATGATCTAAGCCCCCACACATGATCTAAGCCTCCCCACACATGATCTAAGCCCCCACACACATGATCTAAGCCCCCACACACATGATGTAAGCCTCCCCACACATGATCTAAGCCCCCACACATGATCTAAGCCTCCCCACACATGATCTTAGCCCCCCACACATGATCTAAGCCCCCCACACATGATCTAAGCCCCCACACATGATCTAAGCCCCCACACATGATCTAAGCCTCCCCACACATGATCTAAGCTTCCCCACACATGATCTAAGCCCCCACACATGATCTAAGCCCCCCCACACATGATCTAAGCCCCCACACATGATCTAAGCCCCCACACATGATCTAAGCCTCCCCACACATGATCTAAGCCCCCCCACACATGATCTAAGCCCCCCCCCACATGATCTAAGCCCCCCCACACATGATCTAAGCCCCCACACATGATCTAAGCCCCCCCCCACACATGATCTAAGCCTCCCCACACATGATCTAAGCCCCCACACATGATCTAAGCCTCCCCACACATTATCTAAGCCCCCACACATGATCTAAGCCTCCCCACACATGATCTAAGCCCCCACACATGATCTAAGCCTCCCCACACATGATCTAAGCCCCCACACATGATCTAAGCCTCCCCACACATGATCTAAGCCCCCCCACACATGAGCTAAGCCCCCACACATGATCTAAGCCTCCCCACACATGATCTAAGCCCCCACACATGATCTAAGCCCCCACGCATGATCTAGCCTCCCCACACATGATCTAAGCCTCCCCACACATGATCTAAGCCTCCCCACACATGATCTAAGCCCCCACACATGATCTAAGCCTCCCCACACATGATCTAAGCCCCCCATACATGATCTAAGCCCCCACACATGATCTAAGCCCCCCCACACATGATCTAAGCTTGTTGTCACGCGTGATGTAGTTTGCGAACGTCATAGTGCGCGTGCGTGTGCGCGCGTGACCAAATGTACTATGTTAATCACGCAGGCACACACACGTTGCTGCGCGTGTGTCCTTTGATATTGACTTTGATAGGGCCCCATAGTGTGTGTGTGTATGTGTGTGTGTGGGTATACCTTTGTTAGGCCAGACACCTGTCCTTTCTGCAGCGGAGCAGCGATGGAGGGCGTGAAGGGCTGGCTGTCGAGTGGCCGGCCTTTCATGAAGTGCTTCCCCGCCTCGTACACCTCCACCTCGATCATCTGACCTTTGAACTCTAACCTCTTGGGCACCAGCACCTGTCGGCCAGGAGGGGGCGTTAGTTCAATTTGGATGATGTGTGTGAAACTGTGACCGTCAAGTCTGTCACAGCACAATAACATGCAGCTGATATCACCAATCATGTCTCTGCCCTGTGATACGTATTAGTAACTTGTCATCACTATACACAATTGTCCTTGGTTGTCAACATACATACATTCCATCATATGCAGTGGACACATTTGAAACTAAACAAAACAAAATAGAAAAGGGAAGGGAAGAACAAAACAGTTACAGAAGTTTTTGTCCATGCATAGATTGAAACATGGAACATGAAACAAACGACTCCCCTGGAATACGGCCCATGTCGAGATCCCTCCAAGAAGAGTTTCTATCATAAACCTCTAATCTTCCAAACCGAATAAAGGACATCTTCTCAAACTCTGCAATTCTTGCGACCTCAGCAGTCCACTCTTGGACGGAAGGTCCCCTCTCATTCTTCCAACCTCTGAGAATAATCTGTCTGCAACATTGTAATAGTTTAGACCCCGCTTTTAATATATTGATCTCCTCCCATCATGACTGATACATCACCTAAAACAAAGAATCTGGGACTGAACAGCATTTGCCTCTCTGGAATCTCATATGATCATATAGCCTGATATGAGCTTCCTCATGACTTGTGACTTAACCCAAGTCTCAACATTCTGGAGGGAGTCCAATAAAAGCCATGGCATGATCTTAAATTGCATGAGGCGTACCTTCGCATCCCTTGACATTGACCTTTTTCCACATGGGCCTTTTTCACAGCAGCCATTTTGTGTCTAAAAGGCAGGGTAAACACAGGTGCACATACAGGTTTCAAACTTCCAAACCTGTATGTGCACCGCCTACATTTTAGGCGGTCCAGTGCTGGGGCACTCATGAGTGTTTTGGTTGCACCTGCGTTTACACTGCCTTTTAGACACAAGATGGCTGCTGGGAAAAATGCCCATTATTTAGGGTTCTTACACATTCTTTGTGACTCCTTGTCCTCCAGTGTCTGATTCACATTCCTTTTGAATGTCGATACATCCTCACATCCCTAGATTTGAGCTATAGGAGGATTTCAAACCAGCACATAATGAGTGGCGGAGGCTCACTTTGTTGTGGGGTTGGTATGCATGAGAAAGCCCTTATTTATTCAAGTTCAAGTTCAAGTAGTTTATTGTCATATGTATAATACAATGTATAATACAATGAAATTCTTTATGCTTTGAGCACCCTCAGCCTTACATACACAAGGACATGGTCACAAAGACCGACAGAAAAAGGGTGTAGACCTACATAACTATGTAGGCTACACGTGATACAGACATGTCTGTACACAGTACGTGTAGACATAACACAAACCACAATACAATACAGTACAGTAATGGTGAACAACAAAGTGACAGTGCGTTGCAGTGTGTGTGAGTCAACTGTTCAGCAGCCTGACTGCCTGAGGGAAAAAGCTGTTACTGAGACGGGTGGTGTGTGATTTGATGCTCCGGTAGCGTTTATTCTCTGTGTGCATGAGAGTGTGTGCGTGTGTGTGTGTGTGTGTGTGTGCGTGCGTGTGTGTGCGTGTGTGTGTGTGTGTGTGTGTGTGCGTGTGTGCGTGCGTGTGTGTGTGTGTGTGTGTGTGTGTGCGTGTGTGTGTGCGCGTGTGTGTGTGTGCGTGTGTGTGTGTGTGTGAGAGAGAGAGTGGGTGAGAGAGAGACATACAGAGATGGAGAAACCAACAGAGACAGACAGCTCACGTGGCCTTTCTAATACATAAAAGACCTCACCAAGAAAGAAGTGCAGACCCCTATTACCACCCATCAACCCGCTGCATGTCTCTCCATATCTGTCAATTACATTTTCAATTAGCCGCTGCTGAAAACTCTTGTTTTCCCCATTGTTATTTAGCTAGTCCATGCCTGCTTCAACTGAAATCATAATCAAAAGTAAAAATAACAAATCATTCAGTTCCATTCAAGGTGAAAGCTATGAGAGGGTAAGAGGCTACAAGATAAACCGCTGGGATTTGCCAGTTTGTGCGATTTTCGCCATAGCAACGATAGGAAGTCAGCGTATCGCTGTGCGAGAAAGGAGGAAAACAAAGCTTTATAATTATGGCTCATTGTTAGAGGGAATTTGTTCTTAATGAGTTATCACTGTAAATGAAGATCATATGCAAATTAGGCGCCTTTAAAAACTATTTTTCAAACTCAGCAGAAAGTTGATGTGGAGGACTGTCTCTCTCTCGTTCTCTCTCTCTGGCTGTGATGACAGGAAGGAGTCTAGCTCACTCTCTATGTGGCTGGTGGAATATGATCAGGGTTCCCATAGTCTCGCTTGCCAGACTATCTTCACAGCGCAGGAGAGAGTCTGGCTGTTCTTACTCTCACTCTGGTATAGGGGGGGTGGGGGAAAGGCTCTGTTATCTTTCCAACCATCCACCCAATGTACCATGCAGGCCTGCTTTATTGCACAATTCAAATCTTCGTCAAAACTTGCCATTTTCAGCACGACAGGTTGCTAGCTAGCGTTGTTGTTTCACAGCGGTGGAGGCATTTGAGAGCGACACGCAGGCAGCCGAAAGGGATTTCCCTTCGCTCCGACTGGAACGGTCTGAGCCAATGGCAGAGCTTCGACCTGCTTCCGTCGAGTCAGACTAGGGTTGCCACACCTTTTTGGTTAAGAATTTTTTTTTCAGATAGGACAGCAGGCAGAGAGAAAGGGGATGGCACGCGGCAAAGGACCCCGGGCCGGACTCAAACCCGCGTCGGCCGTGTGAAGGGCAGAGCCTCCGTCATACGCGTGCCAGGAGGATGCACGAGGGTTGCCACACACCTTTTAAACATCACATTTAAGGACTTCAGTTTCTAAAGCCGCCTCCAGACAGATGTTCTCCCTGTTTAACGGTTGCTGTTCTATTTCAAACGTTCTAACATTCTATGAGCTGTATAGTCGCACATCATCTGATTTACGCCAAAGATCTTACATTGATAAGAAGTGAAGGTCAACTGGATGTTCCACTGCAACATCAGTGCTGTCAAAAAGAGCACAAGAGCTTTGGGGCCCTTTACACGAGGACAGTTTCTGGAAGAAACGACACAATAGCGTTTCTTCACACCTTCTCCCTGTTTACATGAGCGCTGTTGAATTTTTAAAATGCCGTAATGTACATGCCAGGTCGCTAGGTGGCAGTGTGATCACCTTATTCTTTGCCCATACAAGGACGTTTCTGCATGACGTCATTTCGTAATCGTCTTTCCGGTTTAAACGCGGAAGTAGAGTACGCTTTCCGCAGTCATTTAGACTTGCCAAAAAGCTGTTTTCAAGCTAAAATAAACCCCAAACTGTTTTAAAGTTTTAATATTTGTCGGGTGAGAACGTAACATATATGTGACCAGTTTATCAGAATAACGCCTATTGGAAATCTTTAATGAGCAGCGAGGACCGGGAGCGCTGAGTGTGATCTGTCAAACCCTACTGTAGGCTGCTGGCAGTGAGAAAACACTGTCGACGTGCTTTTGTAACTAACATTAAATGCCGACCGGGTACAGCCATCGGCTCCTCGCAGGAGTAACGTTATGAACATGTAACTGAAGTTGGCCGCAGTGTAGCTTAATTCTGAATGTTGCCAAACTTTATTCATACTGACGTTTTATTTTGAAAATGGTTGCCAACTCGTGCACGGCTATGGCGTAATCGCACGTGTCGCGTGTGCAGGCACGTCAGAGTTTCTGAAATGTGCCGTCTCAAAGCGATTACATGGAACGATCAGCGGGGGGAGTGTCAAAGAATTTCACTCTGGAGGGTGGTTTCAAAATGTGTCGTTTCCTAAGCGCGAATTTGCCGTCGCCGTCTAAGGGAGGCACTAACGATAAAATAATTCCCCGTCACCATAGGAAACCGTTCTCGTGTAAAGTGCCCCTTTGTCTCTTGCCTTTAAATACTCTTTGCCTGCGCTACAGCAAGTTATGCCGGAAACAAGATTCCTCCACAGCATATCATAAGGGACAGCATGCTGAGATCTCAACAACCCTGCTACCAATTTCAAACAGCTGATGGGCTTATTGGAAAGACTGACTAATGTTTTAGTCACTGACATACCGATACCGCCGATACTGATATGAGTGCCGGGTATACACATTCCATTTCATTTTCTTTTCTCTTCCTCTTTGAATATCTTCAGATTTTGTGATTTATGTTACTGGGGGACAAAATGTCCAAAATGTTCTGTTTTTGTAATTGCTAAGTGTTGCTAATGTATGCTTCGGCAATGTAAGATGCAGCTTACCCTGCTAATAAAGCCCTTTGAATTGAAAAAATTGAGAGAGAGAGAGAGAGGGAGAGAGAGAGAGAGAGATGTCACAAGAACTTCAATTTGTATCCTTGCAGAAAATATATCACCCCAAGCACTTTCAATGTGCTTTCTGTTTTCAGGAAACTTTCAAAGCCTTGACCCCCCCCCCCCCAAATTCACAAACTTTCAAGCAGGGGCGGACTGGGATCATAATTCAGGCCGGGCATTAGATACCAAGCAGGCCAGGCCGATATGGGCCGACGCGCGTGCCGGCGTCCGAAGGGCGGCGGCGAAAAATTTGGGCCGTTTGAGGCTCAATTTGGGCCGTTTGAAGCCCAATTTGGGCCATTTAAAGCCAGATTTGGGCCATTTGACGCCCAATTTGGGTCGTTTAAAGCCAGATTTGGGCCGTTTGAAGCCTGAGTGGGGCCGTTTGAAGCCCAATTTGGGCCGTTTGAAGCCCAATTTGGGCCAAGTCCAATTTTACAATGAGATGCACCCACTTTAACCCTGAATAAAGTAATAAAACCACTAGTAAACCAGTAGGCGGCGCCTGGCCTGCTGTTTTTTTTGCAGGCCAGGCCAGGCCAGGCCACCGGGCATTTGCCCGACGTGCCCGATTATGCAGTCCGCCCCTGCTTTCAAGGGCCCGTGGGAGAACACACACACACACACACACACACACAACCAGTGCCACGCTAGCCTAGGTAAACCCAGCCCCCACGTGACCTGCTCTCTCAGTTCCCAGTCACTAGGGTCTAGCGAACGGGCCATTCAAATCGATTTCTGGGGCGATTGAAAGACCCGCGCAGACCCGCAGCCAATGAGTGGCGGCGTGACTGCCAACATCAGTCCTGCCGTGATCGGCCAATCAGAGAGTGCGTCTTTGTCAATGACGTGTAACAGCTGCAGCGGCTTAGCACTACCTAGCCATTAGCTTTTTGTCTTTCCAAAGCATAGCTCCCGAGCTAGCTACTAGCTGGCTAGCTATATGGCTATGCAACTACGTTGAGGAAATTCAAGTGAAAACAGCTGTTGAGGTTGAGGTCTGTTGATCAAAATAACACCTAGCGTTATCGAAATCGGATTTTAGCGGACCATACAAGCCGGGGCTTCAGAGCTGATCACCTGGACACATTTTACGGTGAAATTATCTGATAAACTTGTCTGTGCTGCTCTGTGGTGATCAGCTAATGTCTTCATAGCATTGTGATTATGATTTAATGCATTATGGAAGATAAACGCTGGTTTAACATAATTAAAATAATTCCCTACCAAACATGTAAAGTGACGCTTCTGGGCAGTAGACCATTTGGGCATAACATTATGTAATGTGACATGAGATCACCACATTTCAATAAATATAAAGTTTTTGCACATTTCAATGCTGCTGGTTGTTTGTTTAATGCTGTATATATTGGATATTTAAAGCTGATACACAACACAATTGTGTTGACGTAATTCCGCAAAGCTCAGTTAAAAATATAACATGTAACACTTGACACAATCAAATCTAACTTTTTCACAGCAATACACAGTCCAGTAGTACGGTGGGCTAATTGTTTGAATTATATCGAAATATATTTGCATGGTGTAGCATGTAATGCAGATACTGTAGCTAGATACTCTGACACAGAAAGGCAGACAAGCTAGCAGCAGGGATCTTGTCACACTGATTCCAGATAAACTCGTCTGTCTACCCAGCTATACAATATTACTGTAGCCTACATAATACCACAAGCTAAATGCAGCATATGCCAATGTAAGGCTGGGTAGCATTAGCTAACGTCATCCAGGCTATACAGTAATAGGCTATTATAAAGTTATGAAACGCTGATTCAAACGTTACAATAATAAGACACAATAGGAGCCAGTTACCCTACTGTAGCTAGAGAGAGTAATTTCAGACCACCAGATATCACCGACCATATTTAATTTCAATAAATATAAAGCCTTCATTGATTGAAGCAGACTGTTGGTCGGTTAAGTTTCTCTGTCATGTCCTCTGCTCCAACCTTCAGTTCGTAGTTTTAGGTGACGGGCCGAAGGCTGCTATCTGCTTTAGTTTTTGAGATGATCGAAAGATCAAAGTGAAAAGAATGTTCTAAATGCATCAGCTAGAAAAATATAGCCTATCCCTATATGATGAGATTAATTAGATTGGTGAAAGTTTGTCCAGAAAGATATCGTTTTCTCTCTCCTGCTGCAGGTAGGATGATGCACATAAATATAGCCTACATTATGTAAAGTCATTGCATAAATGTGTTTTTATTGTAAAACTAAAATGTGAAGTAGAGCCAATTTATTGGAGCGGACATCACAGTAGGAGATGACAGTAGAGGCGCGTTATGCTGTCACTTACCTAAATCACGTTAAATCGACGAGGGGTATATATAGACCCAGGATTACATATATGTTTCACATAGGGTGGTGTTTTCATTTCGATGTTTTATTTGGTCCAATATTGAAATGTTTTGAAATTGCAGGTTGTGTTACCATTACACAAAATTGAGATCTACCTTCATATCTATTTCGGCTCATTTGGTTGCTATTTAGTAGCGAAATGGAGTAGCACAATGCATGCTGGGAGGAAGTGAACAACAGCAAACCATAACAAACGCATCACAGAATGAAGCCTAAGCTGGTAAGTCTGTTAAGATAATGTTTAGCGAATATAATTCATAATCGTTTTAATAATAATAATAATAATTCTAGGCAATGAAGACAAAACCCAAGACTGTGTTACAGTAGGCTAAGTGTATCTTGTCCTATAATTGACCAGACTAGACAGAGGTTGAAGTACAAGAGATAACATTTATTACAAAAGTTTACATCATCTGCAGATCACCAGTTACTCGTGTCAATATTTTACCCTAAAATGTTTTAGCATTGATTTTAAAAGAATTGCAAAGAGTAACAGTTTTATGTTCTCCTGTAGGATGTGTTTTGGAGAGCATTGATAAGGACTACTACCGGTTATGCATTGTCATTTATGCTGTGATGGTAAATAAAAGCCACTGATGTAAATGTCCCCATTTATTACAGGTAAAACCAAACATGAAACTATACTAACAAGTACTGTACATAAAATGTAATTGTTGCACAATTGCAGTTTTATAAAATTTAATGATATGTCCAGGTGATCCATATAGTCAGGGTCCCTACACATCTCCAATTGAAAAAATTCCAGAGCTTGATTTGTTTTGAAAGTTTTGTCTGGTACTATTCAATATGATTTATGCAGATAAGACAGCGTGTCCCTGATAACTAGATCATATCACTGTATAGATGATGACTGTTCTTCACAGCCACAAATATCTCTCCAGATCTGCGGCCATCTGCAGCAGGGATCGAGGTTTGGGTCCGTGTAGAGTGTAGACAGTTGTCCTGTGTTCCTCTTTCATTCCCTGACCACCGTCACAGGAGTCATTGGCAGAGGCGATGTTCTCTCTTCTTGGAAGCTCTAATAATATAAAACGTAGTAGTTACTGTATGTTACACGTGGCTAACGTTAGCTAGCTTCTGACATGTTTTTCTAGAATTCATTAGATCGTTAAATGCTCCCGTAATCTAGCTAACGTTACCTCGCTAACCCACTACAGCCGATGAGGAAAAGTCAGTCATTTATCGAATGTCTTTCTTACCAAACACAATTACGCTAGTTTCTGAGATAATATATAGTGTGGCATATACCTGTGAATAACATATTCTTACCTGGAAATCACACATCGATCCGTAGGCCAGCTCTGAGTCTGTTTACATTTCGGGCGGAGGGGCTGCAGGGTTGTAGCCATTGCGTGCTAGCAGTACTGAAATGAAAAGTGTTAGCTGCTGTGCTAACAACAAAGGTCGCAGAGTGATGACGCCATCTGTTGCACTGCGCATGTGCTCTGTGTGCTAAGCTGGTTGGCTGATGGAGTGGTCTATCAAGGGAGGTACACCTGCCCCTCCCCGACGGCAGAAACCGGTTTGAATGGCTCATTCGCCAGACCCTAGTGACTGAGAACAGGTCTGAGAGCAGGTCACGTGGGGGATGGGTTTACCCAGGCTAGTGCCACGCCAGCCTAATCGGCACACCTGCCGCTCACCACTGTGACCACTGTGTGTGTGTGAGTGAGAGAGAGAGAGAGAGAGAGCAGCGGGGTGAGGGAGGGCTGTGTGTAACAGAGGGTCATCCCAGGCCCATTACAAGGTGATTACATGATGAAAGAGCTTATCAGGGAGACCCCCTCTCACTCGCTCTCTCTGACACACACACACACACACACACACACACACACACAAACACACACTCACACACACACACACAGGTGCCTATTAGAGCTGTCAGGCGAGATATCCATCCGCGGTGTAAAAGTGAAACTAGGCCATTTGTTTGATGGACCAGAAACCTGTTCGATGGCACCATTGCCAAATTATCAATACATATAATCTACTAAGTTTTGACAGTTTTGACGGCTTCTCATTTTTAAAACTTATTTTTAAATGTGTGAACAGCCTTGCTCCAGAGATACTTTGCCAGTTAGTAAACAAACAAGACGGTGGTATTAGAACTAGGGGTGCAGCAAGCGGGAACTGTAGAACAGCGAAACGCAGAACAACATTCGGACAGTCATCCTTCTCGGTAATAGGTACCAAATTATGGAACACATTACCACCTGAAATAAAAACATTGACAGAACTCACCGTTTTTAACACACAAGCAAAACAATGGCTGAAACTGAAACAAGCCTGTGAACATTGACTTTTACATAGTATTGTACTATTTCAGTTTTCTGTCCTTATCTGTTTTGTGTGTTTTTGCTTTTTGTTTTTTGTCTTTATTTTGTTCTGTTTTGTATGGTTCGTTTTTAACGTTTTGGTACTGTTTTAACCTTTCTCTTGAACTTTTGTTTTAATAGTAAAGGCCTAACCAGGGACAGGGGTTGCAAATTAGCCTTGGCTAGAAACCTGTATGCATGACATGTGTTTTGTAGGTCATATGAAATCATGTTCAATGCATTTGTCCCTGTTCAATAAACGAATACATAAATTAATTAATTAATTAGGTTTGGCCACTGCCACGCCTACTTAGGAGACTAGCAGCAGGTCCTGAGTCTATCATTGGAGTCAATGGGAGAAGTGAACCTGATCTCAGATTAGATATACATCAAAGTAAATATTGGAGCCATTTTCCGCAAGCCACATATCTTCTGAACATTCTGACACTAAAATGGCATTTTTCAGACAGATCAGGAGAAAATTAACTTTGTTCAAGACCTGTCTCTGTCTCAGCAACACACTGGTGATAATTGGCAACAGGAGCTCACGTTAGCAGGGAGCGATTAGCTAAAGCTACATGTGAAGGTTGTTGATAGTAGCTAAATCTGTGTTTGGCAAAATATTTGTTTAATCGAATATCTTAGATTGAGCTAACAAGGAGCAGTTTGTGTTATGTGTGGTGTGTGTGGAGTTCAGGAACTCACAATCTCTAGCTCAAGTTAGCTTGCTAGCTCACCACAACACTTAAGGGAAGAGGTGACCACGCCCATATAGGAGACCAGCAGAGTACCATTTCTTCAGTGGTGGAGCCTGGAGTGCAGTGTCTCTAAATTATCCATCTCTGGTAAAAGCACTCGCTTATTACCGCGGAGACCCAGGTTCAATTCCCGGCAGCGGGTACTTCCGCCTTCGTCAGACGCATAAAAGGTATATGACTCCTGATCACTGCACTAGCGCCTCCTCTGGTCAGCCAGGGCGCCTGTTTGAGGGGAGGGGAAGTTATCTCGAGAACCATTCGTCCGATCAACTTCAAACTTGAGGAGTGTGCTGCTGGGAACCCGACGGAGTGCGGTGGTGAATTCTGAGTAATTCAGACATGCGCATAATCATAGCGCGACCTACAAGCAACAAAAAAATTGTTTATCTGGAGACCCATTCTGCCTGAGACCAGAGAAAGTGCACTTCAACCAATCAGAACATGACTTTCACATACGTTGAGGACCGTTTGTCCGATCAACTTCAACCTTGGCGTGTGCACTACTGGGCACCCAAAAAAGTGTTGATTGGGGGGAGGGGGGGGGGGGGGGGCAGTGCACGCAGGGGGAGGATGGAGGGGGGGTGAAGATTGGGAGAGCGTTGGGGGAAGGGGAGGGAGGGGAACGTGCACTGCACTAGTGGATATAAACTGCAACTTGACTTGTTTGGCGGAGTCATATAAGAAGTTTGTTATCATTTCGTATCAAATCTACATTCTCAATTAGTAGTTTATACTAAGGTAAAGTAAAGGTAAAGTCCCACTGATTGTCACACAATGTGTGAAATTTGTTCTCCGCATTTGACCCATCCCCTGGGGGAGCGGTGAGCGGCAGCGTGCACCGCGCTCGGGAATCACATGGTGATCTAACCCCCCAGTGCCAAGCAGGGAGGCAATGGGTCCCATTTTTATAGTCTTTGGTATGACTCGGCCGGGGATCGAACTCACAACCTCCCAGTCTCAGGGCGGACACTCAGACCACAAGGCCACTGAGCTGGTTCTACTAGTCAAGCAGTTTGAACCACTTTTTCTGAGTAAATTGAGTTAACCAAACTAGATTTCTCCATAGCGTAGCTTTGCTGTACTTCAACTACTTCCAATGTGAAGTCATTGGTAGCTTGCGACGCTATGCTTTCAAATGAGCTTCCCCAACACTGTGCCTCGCTCTCTCCTTTCTGTCTGCAAGAGATGATTCATTACAGAACATTTGACCACCTTTTCATTTAACTGAGGCCTTGGGTGACTTACATGTACAATGGCAAACGCCACAATAATCTTAAACTCATAAGCAGACAATTGTCCAAGTCCCTCTGATCCGAGTCCCAAGCGAGTCTCAAGTCAATTGGTCCCGAGTCTCAAGCAAGTCCCAAGTCTTTCCTTTTGTCGGCAAGTCAAGTCAAGTCACAATGTTATTTCAAGTCAAGTCTCGAGTCGAGTCATAGGTTATGTCAAGTCAAGTCGAGTCAAAGATGGTCAATTCAAGTCCCTCACAAGTCGAGTCGAGTCACAGGTTAGAAAAAATGACAAGGCAGAGATTATTTAGGCTGCGGACGTGCGCGTTCACGTGAATACGTGCTTGTTGCCAAGCAACACACTTCTCTCAGACGAGCTCGAGACAGCTGACAGACAGCTCCAACTCAGCTCAAACTTATAGAGTTGTATTCAAAGCATAGAAACGTTCTCACAGCTCAATTTAACAGCGCCAACACAAACACACAGAAACAAGATGCATGGAATTTGATCACAAGTGCAATCAGTACTGAATGCGATGGCAGACTGCGCACTGCGGGCAGTTGACGAAGTCAGGAAGAAATGGAAAGATCTTCCGACGCATCAGCTTTTAAAAACCCGCCGACGAGCGGAGGTCCTGCGCCCAAAACGTCTATTTACAGCACATATCGATCGATATTTTTGGAGAAGATTCCGGCCGCATCACGCGCAGATCAAGATGAGACAGCTGTCAGTGAGTACGCCTTGGGTGTAAATTTTACGCCTGCTCCATACCGTAAAAGTTACACCCAGGCGCAGCGCATACAGGGCTTAATACTACATGGTGCACTAGTCATAAAATTAAGTTAGTCGTAACTTTGAGTTCTACGTCGGACGTAGCGTTACACCTAGGCGTACGCCCAGCTGGTGCACTCGGCTGATCTTGTCACAAGTCCGAGTCGAGTTTCGAGTCATTTTCTTCCAAGTCCGAGTCGAGTTTCAAGTATTTACCTTCCAAGTCCGAGTCGAGTCGGAAGTCGTCAAATTTGCGACTCGAGTCGACTCGAGTCCGAGTCCCTATGACTCGAGTCCAATTGTCTGCTCATAAGTGGCTTTTAAACATGAAGTCTGGATCATGTCTGGCTAGCCAGAGCAGGATATTTTCCGGTTTTACCTTTTTAAACATGAGGGGTCTTTGTTTAGAAACAGCTGGAAATGGTCAGTATTCTCTCTGCCAGTGGGCGGGGGGAGGGGGTGCGGGAGCATGCACGTTATTCCCTACAAGGCAAATAGTTGTCGTGTCGTGTGAGTCTAACCAAACTCCATTCAAAAACATGCCGTTTTAACAGAGTCCATTCCGAGCATGAGGGGTGGCAATGTGCCAAAAATGAGCGCTTCCGCCTTTGTTAGGCTACATAAAGCCGCCCAGTCAAAATAGTGGTCGGACCATCGTCAATCACTGTGGGTGATTTATTTTACAAGTGGCATTCAAGTCATATCTGACTAGTTTTCAATGTATTTCTCCCCACAAAAGTTAGGCTTTTTCTGACATGGGAGCAAGCAAGCAGCGCAGCAGTAAGCGTCCCTCCTGATGCACCGGACCTGCCTGCCTGCATAGCTGAAGCGCGTTGGGATCCCTCTACCCAACAATTCAAGCCGTTTTTGCAGCACTTGAGGAAACCGTGAGTTTGCTTGTTTAATTCGTTGATATAAGCGATTGCCCGAACAATTCATTAATTAATAAACTACGTGAACGTGAAGTGCCACCACCTGCCCACATAACAGCTAGCCTACATGATCTGGATCATGAGCTGCCAGAGTTAAACAGCAGCTGCTTTTGCGCTAATCCGGATCCTACACCGGCGACCGAGATGAATATGATACGGACTCGCAGGAGTGCGCGTAGGCCGGCTAATTGTTGTTTAACATGCAGGCCAACCGGCTAGGAGCGGGTTATAATACGGATTCCACTGCATGTTAAGAAGTGGCTATACAGTAGATTACATTATTTTACACGCAAAATATTCTTGGGCCGCTGGAACGATCATGTACAGTATGTATGGAAAAATGATTAGAGGATTTAAAAACGTGCACTCAGAGGCAAGCCTCTGTATGTGTATGTATGTCTATACATGTGTGTGTCCCGTGGGTGTAGGCAGACACACATTACGGGGGGCACAGATACAGGAACTATCGTGTAGAGAGCTGTCACCTGACCCCATGTACTTTGG